>NW_009717538.1:329-53228 GCF_000703405.1 Apaloderma vittatum | reverse complement strand
CTTCCAGCCTAGGCCATTCTGTGATTCAGTGAAGTAGCTGCTGTTTTTTCTGACACTTCCGTTTTGACACATAGAACACTAACATAGACCTCTGCTCAATGCTTTGCATTCCATCAGTGTTGAAATCTGGCTGCTATGTATATTGTGTACTTTGAGGCTGTGTCCTGTGGATAATGTACAGAAGTGCTCTGTTTAGTAGTAGAGCACTAGTTCTAGTAGCTTCTTAAATTTTTGAGTGGTAGATGCTATAAAAATAAGCGAGAAGTTTTTAGAAGTGTTTGCAATTTAAGAACTACACAACTCATGATTTAGTAGGCTGAGTCTATGGGAAGAATAACTTGTTTGTGGGATTGAGCTTGCAATAGAAGGCTATAGAAGAGAAAGGAGGCAACTAATTCTCCACTACAACTGCAGCGCAATAAGTCTTTCTGGGTTGTCTTGAAGACCTTTTCCCTTTTAGCTCTGGTAGTGCTCCAGATCTGCAAATGGGCCTAGTTCCTAAGCAGAATTGGGTATTCTGTAGGACTGATGCTTCAAATAGCATCAGTTGGTGCCATTAGCTGGTGTTTCTCAAGTGGTCTTGGAGTAGCATGTAACATTTTTAAGGAAAAGAAGACTAGGAGCCACAAAATAGTGGAATGATGAAAGTTACCTCATTTTAACTCTGTTAGATAATTGTAACATTTGATTGATCAATGCTTGTTTCAATTTGGCAACCTGCTAACTTATAAATCTCGCTTTAACTGGAAGCAATTATTAACAGCTGAAGCTGCTAGAATAACATGACACTTGACACTCTTGGTTCCTATCTTAAAAAGGAGCTTCTAGTTTTATGGCTACACTGAGAACATGAACCAAAGTGTGCTCTAAAGGTGGTGCAAAGAATTTCTGGGTTATTGAACCCCAGTTATTAATCTGACTTATTTGCAAAAGGCAATAGCTGATCTTCGGTTTTATGTTGAGGTTTTAATTTAATAATGTAAGAAAACTTAATTGTGGAGCATGATCTTTCTTGGTTTTGCTATGCGTTTCTTGTAAGTTGAGGTGTTTCCTGTGTGCTTCCAGAATGTTACAATTGCAGGTCCCTCTTCACTTCTTCATGCTGTCCTCAAAGCTATTGTTTGAAAAAAAAAAAACCTCACCAAAACAAAAAACACAAAAGTATGTAAAACTTCCTGTGGAACCTTTTGTGTATATATATATATACATATATATATATATATTTTTTTTTTAAGGCAGACTTAGATACTGTTCTTGTTTAAGGGAACTTCATGAGGAAGACTTGCATTGCTTGTCAGAAGTCACTTATCAGTCAGTTTAGGCTATTTGCAAACTGGTATATATATCATTCCTAAAGATTTCCTGTGCCAAAACTTCTAGCATGTGTGAAACCTCTTGAAAAATGTCTTGAACTAGAATAATGGGAAGTAGCAGTGTACTGAAATGAATATGCTAGCTTTTAATATTAAAGCTTATGGTAGTGCTTTTATAGATAAAGGTCATCTTTCTTCTTAATGTTTAATCTCTGTAATGAATCCGTGAGTCCATTTTTTTTCTTCTGCTTCTATAGATGTTGATGTTATCTGAGCTATGCATTTTAATTTAATATACTTGCTTTGGCATTATGTGTTTTACCATTGGGGAATATTCCACTTTATATTCTGTACTGCAGCTTTCTCTACTGAGTAGAAAAGGGAGTGTATATGTAATCTACCAAACACAGATTTAGAATGCTAATTCCAATCCCCCTTTCACTTGGAGTGCTGACTGAATTTAGTTTTAGTTAATTGTACTGTTAGATTTCAGTTCGGTTACTTTTAATCCTGCTGGGTGGTTAGAATGTTCCCAGCTATTGTCAATGCCCTCCTGTTGAGCAAATGCAGCCAAAGTTTTAAGTAGATGATGGTTGTCCTAACACAGCTTTTATGCATAAATGCACAAGGAAAGCTTCAATTATGTAGAAGTTTTAAATAGTTAAATGTAACCTTGGTTTGAATAAAATGTTTTGTTTAATTTTAAAAAGACAAGACAGTAAACAAATTGATCCCTTGTCATTTTGTGCCTTCTGGTACAGCAAATGTAGTAAAGATGTTGAAGTTATTTGTAAATTGTACATTAAGAATAGATGCTGGATCGCTTCCGAAAATAGAGTTGTTAAAGAATTTTGAAGAGCCTCAGTCTCACTTGAAAAACCTGATGTTTACAAGCACAGAACTTCATATTTTAGCTGCTCCCACTGCATTAACTTGTCCACATACCTTTCACCTTGATATTGGCAGTACTTGGAAGCTATTTCCAAGGTTGCTGCAAAACAGGATTTGAGTAGAGACATCTAAACTCAGAGAAGCGATTCTGAGAGCCAGAACTCAACTATTATTTGATCTTCAGTTATCCTGTGAAACTGGCATTTGTTAGTCTGAGGATTATAAAATGGAGGAGGAAAGGGTTTAAAAAGTATGTTATGTGGCTTTTGTATGTACCAAGAAAGCATTGTAGTTTTGGTAAAGCTCAGCATGTCAGCACCAGATCACACCAAAAGTCAAACAGGATTCGTAAATTCTTTCTCTGCCTGGAAGCTGACTCTGGCCTGAGAGCATGTTTAACACTTCTACCTAGTTGAATTTCTAAACATCCAGTTGTCTTCCACAGGACAAGGTGCATAAAGATGCTTTTGCAAAATAGCCTGATGCTAAGAATTTACCTACTATGTATGGGCTGAGGTTTTTGTCCCTTAACCATGTTTCCCACTTCATTTGTGATTCCATGCCCTGGCAGGCTACTAGCTGTTTTGGCTGCTTGCTGAGAACTCTACTGACCTCAGATGTTTCATGGGCAGGAAACACTGTATCACTATGGGAGTGACGGCTTGAGTCCTAGTTCCTACTCTCCTTGTTATGTACCTCAACCAAAGGCTGTCATAAATGTCTTTATCACAGCTACCATGGCAAGAATGAGCACTTAAAAGGTGTGCTAATAACTGTTGCATGTACGAAGTGAGATGTTCAATTTGGATTACACTTAGCACAGGTACCCCATAGTGATGTGTTGCGAGGTTTGAAAAGCTGGGGGGTTTTTATTTGATTTAGAAGAACCTCTGAGAAGTCTATACCATAATATTTAAGGGTTTTAGTAGGAGATTTCTCATTCTCTCTAAATAGATACACTATAGATATATAGTACTTATTGGTGAACATTCACTACACACTACAATGTTAGAAGAATGGTCATATTAAAAGATCTGTATGAATGCCTCAACACCAGAAAGCACGTTCTGGTTGTTTCTCTCAAAAACTGAGAGTAGTAGAAACATGTTATGTGATGCCATTAGTTACATTGTATTGGTAATTTTATTGAGTCTTTTAAAAACTAAAATAGATGCAAGAATGCTATTCTTGTTTAAGTGATGCAATTCATAATACCCTTCTAAGATGGATTAGGTAACCTTATTTAACTCTATCCTCTAGAGGTCTTTAATAATCTTAACATATCTGTCATTCCCATCTGTTTTAATTTAAGGCTGATTATCCTAACATGCCTTAAAACTGGAAACCACCTGACCATTCAATATTGTTTTAAGCAGATACAGCTTATAGTGTTTTCGGAATATAAACACAAAGCTTGCTATTGTGAAGCAATTAATTTTATTAGGCTTGTCCTTGTTTAGTGTACATGTAAGCCTGAAAAGCTATTAAGGTTTTTTGAGAAGCTTTTCTTGGTTTGGAATTTCCCCTCCCCCAAGCCAGATCTTGCTAACCTGCTACTGTTCTTTTAACTGTCAGTTTTCTGAATGTGTCTCCTGGGAAATAACTGAGCCCATCTGAAGGATAAGGTGGGAGTAGTGAGTTCACCAGCCATCCTATCAGGCTTGCAAGGAGGTAAAGGTTTGATGCTTCCCAACAAGTAACAGATTTTATTATGCTTCTTTATTGTGCATGAACGTGACACTCATGTTGTTAATGTCTTGTGGTAGTAAAGGCTGCCATGCAGATTGGACAAGAAAGGGCAACACAGGAGAGGTACAAGTATTTGTTGTATTATAACCCTGTACAGTATCTGACAAGCAGACTGCAACACTTCTGTGCTGGAGTGTTCTCATATCAAGGTATTGATATTTTCATTACAATTGAATGCTTCATTTGAAATAGAAGAATTACAGGCATCGCCATAGTATTGATGCATTAGATTAAATTATGTATTTCAAGGAAGTACTTCTGTTGTGTAAACCATCATTTTTTAAAATTACTAAATCACATGTATTGCTAACTGTTCTCCATTGACTGTTTTATCTCTTGAGATTTAAAATAAGCCTTGAAGAGCTGACTAATCACAGAAGCTTTGTTTCTGCTGCTTCTGTAACTTGGGTTTGTGTACTGCTGTGAGACAAGTGGCACTTACTTAAATGTATAAGCAGAATCAAAAAGAAATGGCTGCTGATTCTAAAAGGCGTATCTTACTACTGATCTACATGAATGTATTTAAGAAATTGTGAAAAGGGACTGTAAACTACAGACTGATGGCTGAGTTGAATCATGATGATTCATACAGCGAATTACAGTAATATAAATGGAAATTCTGTGGGAGTGAACCGCTTTAAGTATGCACAATGGTGACATTGAGTAGAGGCATGAGGACTGTCATAGTATTGTTGTTAAGAGTTACAGTGAGCAAACAGGTATTAGCACATTGAATACTTCTGTTCATTCCAGGACAATACAGAAGACAGTTCAATGAGCTGAAGCTAAAGATCCACAGAAATTTATTTGCCCAAGACCTCTACAAGGTGTTTTTTCTCTCAGCGAATGTCATCTGTTGTCTTCTGTCTGTGGTATCTATCACCACAGATAAGTGTAGTACTTTTAAGCTGAGGCTGGCATTTCTTGTTCTGGTAATTTTGTTGTTGCAATACTGGAAAGCAGTAACAATTGCATTAAATGTAAGCATTCATAAATAAGATATGATATGTGGTTAACTATGTTGAATTTGTCCACATGTGCCATGACATGAGTATGTGGGTAGTAAACATAATACAGAAACTGATGGTATATTTTGAAATGATAGAAACAAATGGAGTTTTCATCTTTGCTAGCTTGTTCTGATTGCATTTTCTAAGATCATCTGTTTGTATCCTGATATGATATGCAGGAATAAATGACCTAATTGCTTGCATCCATAATTCTCTGAGCTTTAACTACTCCATATTCTTGCGACAGCAAATATCTCTAAAGTTTGTTGGATGCAAGTTATATCTTGTTATTGGTCAAAACAGCTTTTATGTTAGCTCACCAATTACTATAATAAATATCCAGTGTCAGATGCCATACTTCCTGTAAAGGCTTCCAAACAAACGAAAATATTCTCTCTATTTGTAGACTGCATGGCTATATTTTAATGCGTTCTCAGCTGAACTGCTAAACCAAATTACATTTTTTTCCCAGCTAATACTCTGATCATACTTTTTGTCACTTTGCTTTACTTCTGCTACCTATCAGTTTTCTTGTGTTCACATACTTTGTACATATTTTGATCTATGTGTTCTTTGCAGAAGAAAATTGAACTTTTCATGATGATAGTAACAGTAGAAAGAGACAGAATGTCAGATAATTAATATCTAAGAATTAGGTTATCAAACTGAGTTAGTGAAACCTAAATGTTAAATTCCTTGTCTTCAGACATCTTTAATTGTCAGGAAAAATAAAACATGTTTTTCTAACTGTTTCATAGCACTTTTGAGTATTTCAGTTTCTCCAATATATTGGAGGATTTGGGATAACAAAGAGACTGGGTGAGTACCTTAGCTTTTCTGCCTTTTTTTTGTGTACCAAATTAAGAAAAGTTATGTTGGGCAATGACTGGATTGAGAGCATTCCTGTGGAGAAAGACTTGGGGCTATTGGTGTATGAGAAACAGTCTACAAGCCAGGAACGTGCTCTCGCAGCCTGGAAAGCCAGTCACGTCCTGGGCTGCATCAAGGCAGGTGTGGCCAGCAGGTCAAGGGGTGTGATTCTCCTTCTCTGCTCTTGTGAGACCTCACCTGGAGTACTGTGTTCAGCTCTGTGGACCCCAGCCTGAGAAAGGCCGCAAAGATGATTGAGGGCTGGAGCACCTCTGCTATGAGGACAGGCTGGGAGAGTTGGAGTTGTTTAGCCTGGAGAAGGCTCCAGGAGGATCTTATAGCAGCCTTCCAGTACTTAAAGAGGGCCTACAAGAAAGATGGGGAGGGATTCTTTATCAGGAATGTACTGATAGGACAAAGGATAACAGTTTTAAATTGAAAGAGGGTAGATTTAGATTAGGTATCAGGAAGAAATCCTTTACTATGAGGGTGGTGAGGTAATGGAACAGATTGCCCCGGGGAATTCGTGGATGCCCCATCCCTGGAAGTGTTCAAGGCCAGGCTGGATGTGGCTTTGAGCAACCTGGTCTAGTGGAAGTTGTCCCTGCCCATGGCAGGGGGGTTGGAACTAGACGATCTTTAAGGTCATTTTTAAGCCAAACCATTCTATGATTTATGAGATGTTCTTGAGGTTAAGTAACTTTATATTGCATATTTATGGGGAAGACAAACATTTTCTTTAGACAAATGCTTGATAGTTCTTTTATTAGAGGAATTGCAGAACGTTCAACTTTTTCTAAGGACCCAAGTGCCTTTGGCGCTGTGCAAAATGAAGAACCCGATTTCAAGTAAATGCCAAGCAAAGCTATGCATGAGCCTGAAGACTGATTTCTTGGGGTGATTGTGGTAAGGGTGCACATGAGTTCTTTAGAAGAACAAAGGGGAGAAAACTGCTTTTACAAATTGTATCATTACTTTTGTTTAATGCGCTTAATTTTGTAGTTTCATTTCTCTCCAAATATTTTTCTTGGCAAGGGGACAAGGTTCATGAGAAGTTACTTTTGGGAAGGTTCAGAAGACTGATAGATTGTAGGTGAGCTTAGGCAAAGAGCTTGACATACCTCTCTTACTGAAGGAGGCTTCATAAACCTAGCAAGTGATTGTTTCATAGCCCTGCTATAGAAGTGTCTTTACCAGACAGAGCTTTTTTAGTTCATAGCTTGTTCCTGTATGGTTTGGATTCCACAAAGTGTTTTTGTGGCTGATTGTCTTGACTAAACTTTTTTGAGCCTGCCCCTCAGAGCGAGAATGCAACATCTTTATTGGTCAACTATCTCCTTACATTCTAGTGAGCTTTCTTAAGCTGCTTTTCTTGCCTGTACTCCTTCAGACACTTGCTTCTGGGCCTGTAAAGAAATAATAAGATGGATTTTTTTTATTTGTACTTTCTTCTCCCTGTCTCTGCCAGTTCACAAGGAACATCTCTTTGGAATAGCTTTGTGTATTTAGCCTTCATTCATTTCCTGTGGCACATGCTGTAGTGTGACTATAGCCTTGTAAAATATCTATTTTCTGAAATAGTGTACTCTCCCATATATATGCAAGCTGGTGATCGGATCTTAGTTGTACTACAGTTGGTTTTCTTTAGATGTCTGGCATAAAGCTTTTTCTTTCTCTGGGTTTAAAATGCCAACATTCCTTTAAATGTAATGCCATTGGCATTCTCATTAGGCTAGGTACCTGTGCTGAATACACATATATATTATTAGAGATTCTGCAGAGATATACCTACTCATTTTGGAGGGAGGAAGTAAGTTTCCTAAAACTCTGTTTCTGTTCAAAGATGAGTAAAATTCTTCCTTTTCTGGGCATAAAGTGCAACTCTTCTTGCAGTTGGCTGCTTCTGAGCAACTTTCTTCTCAGCATGATAGTTGCTTTAGACGAAATTTTTATTAAAAAAAAAAACAACCTGAAAAAAAGGCCCCACACATTTGTGTCCTTCGTAGGATAATAAATGCCTAAAAAGGGTTCCTCAACTTCACTGCTGATGCTGAACTCACAGACGTGGAGATGCACATTTTATGTTATCGTATGAGAGAATTCATCCACAGCTTTGATCCACAGAAGTATGAGTTAAGCTACAGTGCAATTCAAATTCTGACTTGCATAGTATGCCTAAATCTGGATACAGAAGAGGATGTAATTTTAGAATAGCTTAGGTTTTGGTGAAAATTTTATTTATCCTTAAGTAATCAGGTGAGATACTTCAGGTGGCTGTCTAACTGAGCACCTTAAAAATGAAACTGATGATTCATCTTAGTTCTGTTACCAGACTTGTAAATACAAGTCTTTAAAATATGTGCTCAAATAAATGCTTAGACTTCTATTTTAGACTTACCTAAACTGAAACTTGAAAGGGACAACAAAGAAAGGCTGCTTCTGCATTTAGTAGGCTGACCACGGGAAATGCAACTGCTGCTGAGTGTTGTGCATCGAGTGACAATGCACATGGATAAGCCTAAAGTACTTGCTACTGAGGCTTCACCAACAAGGACTGCCAGGCCCCTTTTCTTAGCAGAAGGTTTCAAGGAGAAGAGCTATCAGCAGGTAAGTGGATGAGAGTTGAGTTGGGACTTTCCTATAGAATTCGACACTGACAGAGATCTCGATGAGCTCTATGTAAGTGTGCTGCTCTCTTCAATCTTTGAAAAGTTATGGAGACTAGAAGTTCCTGGTAACTAAAGAAGGGTAAATATTGTGTGCACCTCACTAAAAAAAAGCATGAAGGTTCAATTCTATGAAGTACAGACTGGCAACTTAGCTTTGGGATTATCATGAAAGAAGTCCTCTTGGAGGACAATTCTGAGCACATGAAGGCAGTCATTGGAAAAAGTCAGCATGGATTTACCAGGAGAATGTCTTGCTCAACTAGCCCGATACTCTCATAGGATGAAGTTACCATGTTATGGATGGGATGGGTGAAAGCAGATTACCTTCACTTTAACAGGGCTTTTTACACTGTCTCCCACAGTATGTATGCTCATATCCAGGTTACGATGTTGTAATCTAAATGGATGAACAACCAGAATAGGTTAAAAAAAATTAAAAAATCAAACTTGCATGACTGGGCTCAGAGGGTTGTGGTTAATGTGTCATGTTCTCACTGGATGCTGGTGACAAGTAGTGTCTCATTTCTGAAATTTAGTGGAGAGCAACTTGTATTTCAGTGCAATATAATGTTCTTCTGAGTTTTCACATTAAAAGAAATTGAATATTATAGCTTAAGAAACCCCCCAGCAGTTGATGAAGTTCCTGCAGATCATAATTTCTGTTTTCTGGCTGTGATTTGGTCTTAAATTGAACTTTATATTTTTAAGGATTGATGTGTAAGCTATTAAATTTGTTCCTAATTTTTTACTTTTAAATGGATCTAGGTGAATATGTCTGTATTTGTTTCTGATCAATTGTGTAAATTTTTCGTGTTTTTTTTCGCTACCTCTTCCCCTTAATATGGTATTGCCTTTCTATCTGTACTACTTGATGCTGTATCTACCAAGAAAATTATCTAATTTGTGTTGTTGAGTGAAACTTGACAATTTATTAGCCAGTATTGGTAAAACTGAGACTTTGGAGCATATCATGCACTAAGTTCTCATGGTTCTGGTATGAAGTTAGGCTTTTTAGATTTCTGTGTTTCTTGCTTGTGAACACCCTCAAATTTATTACTACTCACATCTCTGTATTCACACATATAAGATGATATGTCAGAAGTTCAATTTGACTTGACTTCAAATAATTAAAATTAATAAACTAGAATACTAGCTAAAAAGAAATATTGGCAAGTCTTAGTGTAATCAAATTAAAACCATCAAATTAGCAACCACAGTTTAGTTGTGGGTACCTGCATTGTTTGAGAGAAGATAGTAATAGATGGTATCTAGAAATAAGTGAATAGAATAACTGCTTTATTGGTAGTTCTTCATATTTACTGGATTTTAGCAGTTTAAGTTGCCAGCTATTAAATATAGTGTTTCTATTAAATGCCTTACTTGAAAAATATACAGTCTTTAAGTATTTTGTACTACTACTAGTTAGGAGAAAGGATAATAGTGAAGGATCAATTGACATAATCACATATGCCTCAAGGCTATCACATAAATACATTACCACAGTTAAGATTAAGCCAAATCTGTGTAAAATATTAATTTAAATTTCTTGTACTTGCTGGATTTAAAATTAGAAAGTGGCTTTTATAGACATATACACATCTTGTGTATACTTACTTGGATATCAAACACATATTCTCTTTCTGTAGAAATGTGGTTGTTTGCAAGTCTGACTGGTATGGCATACAAAATGTGCCAAGCTGTTTTTGTATGAAGGTAGGGCTTACAACTCTGCTATAAAAGCTTGAAAACGGGGCCCTGTGTTTCATGGCACCAGACATAGGGAAACAGAGGTTTGTAGCTCTTGCCAAAAAGTCTGTGCAACATGCAAGTATGTGAATAATATTTATATAGACCTAGAGCTCTAGTGCTTCAGAGAGTCCTTTCATAAAATCCTGTTTGCATTTGGCACTAGTGACTCTGTAGTGCTGAAAATGTCAAAACAGCATTTAGATGTTAAAGAATTAATCCTCAGCATTGGTTTATAGAATAGCTATTGGGAATAACGTACAAATATTAATATCACTCTCCACTCTACAGATGAAAACTTAGATGCATCATGAAGACTTGGACATTATAATTTGGAATCTGCTTTAGTGGTCCATAAAAGTGCTGTGCTCTACTCGAAATAAAACTAGGAGGAAGCTTCCCAGTGTTGGTCAAAAAATGATCTGTGTCTAGGGATTCTCAAAATATTTCTCAATTGTTGGATCGTTTGGTTAGGTAGAAGTACGGTTGTGAATGAATGATGTTCTTAATGAATAGTGTAGCAGTTCTTTCAGTTTTCCCATGTGAAAGTTGATGAGATCATCATGAGACATTAGTTATGTGGAGAATGATTCAAATGTGATATGAGGTGCTGCCATAACATAGTGAAAAAGAAAAGCTGCTGCTTATGCTAGATTTCAAGGATTGGGGTGGTGGGCGAGAGTGGTGGTGTACATTCCTTCAATGTACACCTTAATTCTCTGTAACAAGAAAATTCTAGCCCACCTCTGCTACAATGAAGAGATTTCATTCGTTAGCTAAGACTCTTTAAATAGCTGAAATGATTGTTGTCCTGAAATAGTCACAGTTCTTGCAGTATTGCTAAGAAAAGCTGAAACAGACTGAACCTGTACAATATAATTATAATACACTTTGTAGTTCATTTGCTGTACGCTGAATATAACTGCATCTTGTCAAATTAACAGTAAATTAAACAGTAAATACTTTACTGTAGTATCCTAATAGGTTGTTTATTGTTTCTTTTGCATTTCCCCAGAGAATATTGTTTGTTTTGCATTTCCTCAGAAGATAGTTTTTCCTATTCTGTGTTCAAAAATATACAAACTCTGCTCTGGCAGAGGACTATTATCAGTTGCTGTGTAGTATAGACAGACAAACTGAGTAGTAATGTCTTGTCTTCTCAGCCACATTGTTAGATATATCAACATCAAAGTGATTCGGTATGGTGTTATTTATAATATAAATGTACATATACACTTTACATAGCGTGCATTGGCCAGGTGCAGGCTGTATGCAGGCATTGAAGTTTTAAGTTCTTGCTCTTCCCTAATGTCACCATGACTGTTAGTGTAGGGGTTTTTTTGCACTATAGATTGTTTTATATATTTCAGGATAATGCTTGTTATGTCTTCAGTGAAGAATTTGGCCAAGAAACTAAATCAGAATAAATACGTACATGTACACTCATTTATCTAGAATTTGGTAGTTTTGTTTATAAAAGCTTTATAGAGAGTTAAATGTATATGAATGCAATGCTCAGTTTTCCAGATGGAGTAGGAAGTGCATGTTAACCAACTACACTAAACTACTTGTTCAAGGATCATGTAAGATCAAGTTAGATGACAGTTTAATGGCAGAATAATGCTGTAGAAATACACAGAGCTCAGTTCTGCCTCCCCCACAGAATTTTGTACTTAATGGCCATTTAGGATTAAAATCTCATAGAGGACTTTGTACTTAAAACTAAACACTCTAGTATTTGCTCTAATGCCATTACATTTAGTCCTCTGTGCTTAGTCTTACTTAACAGTATATAAGGGAGACTTTGGGGCCTTAGAAGTAGATCTAAAATTAGACAATACACTGAATTGCTGCCTGGAACTATAAGTTAAGCATTTCCTAGGATGATAGGAGGGTGTCTTGACCAATGAACTATGGCACGTCTCAAAGATGTTGGTTTACAATTGCGAGAACTAACTGTGTGGGAGGGAGGGAACTTTTTCTGAAGGCCTAATAGAAATGATTTTATCTGAAATAAATAACTTTGCTATCCTTCCAATGTCTTAGTGATGTAAACACATTCTCAACCTCATGTAAAAATGTTAGGATTTGTGACCAGAAATGTAGAGATACACGAATGGCTGAAGCTTAAGGGTATCTGTGACAAGGAACACCAATGATGTCCATTAATACACATTAATCCACATATTGGATTTTAATGCCTAATGTTTTAAATAGTTCTCAGTAGCATGGTTTTGTGGGGGTTTTGTGGGGTTTTTTAAGTATTATTTTTAGAATTCAGGCTTTAACATTGCTGTTGCTCTCAGATTTTTGATCTCCCCTGAGATTTCATGCTTACTGTTTTACAGTAGAGTAGTTGTAATGGTGTAATTACCTATGGCTGTTTCAGTTCAAAAGACCAGACAAAAATAATATTTTGCAGAATACTGTTAAATGAGAGAAGGTGTACTGGAAAGCTGAGGCTGAAAACAATTTGCTTCTTTCAATGTATTGTGAATTGTCAGTTTCCGATTACTTCAAGTAGCTATGTAATATGTTTAAAAGGTGGAGTGCTAATGAATACGCAGATTTCAGGACAGAAGATACTGTGTGCTGAAGTAAACTGATATTCTTTAGCTCCTATTAAACTATTCCCCTAAAAAGACCTGAGCTAACATCTGAAATGGTGGGAACTGGCTTGCATTCAGGCTTTTGTTCTAGTCTATTCATATTTTTTGAAAAGGGATGATTCGAAAGAAACTCTTTTCTAATCACTGTAATGATTTACCAAGAAGGAATAAAAACATGGATAAAGATTTATTAAATTGAGATGATTGAATGAAAATGCACATACAGAGAACTGATCTAGCTTCATACAAGCTAACACAGGACTAGAAGCACTTTAACAGAACTTATGCTGTACTTTTCTAGACCAATTAGTTTTATTGACACCATCAGATTGCATCCAGTTCCTGAATGTGTGACCTGAGAACTAGTTTATTTTTTGAGGGTATTTTTAATGATGTTTTTCTGCACAGGCCTTTTCAATGAAGCATTCTTATGCCATGGAATTATTTCCATAGTGAGAAGAATTCCCTTACAGTAACAGAACTACTGTTATGATTCTTTCAAACACAGTCAACAACTGACATTTCATAGTCAAAATCTGGATGCACGGGCACTTAGGAGTTTCTGTTTCGTGCTGAGACTTTTATGATCAACTCCTTTGGGTGCTACTGAAATCTGTCGCAGAGTCTTCTGTATTTAACCATGCTGTGTCTCTGAATTAATCTCGACTAAGTGCTTAGCTTTTACCTGAAAGACAAGCTAAACCCTGTTCAATACTGCTACATGAGTTCTTCTTGTTAATTAGTAGTTTTCTTTGATACATGAATGGTCTATTGTCAAAGCCAAAACTATTTGTGCGATGTTTGAATTTCCTCAGTACTGGGGGTGAAAAAGGAAAAGGAAGCACTTACTCTTTTGCCTGCTAAGGGAGAACATAGGCTCTCCATGGGCTGCTGCGGCTTTCTTCAAGGCACATTTACCTGCTGCGGTGTGGGGTTCTCAGTGGGCTGCAGTGTGGATTTACATTATGATGTTGGCCTCTGGGCTGCAAGGGGACAATTTGCTTCATTGTGGTCTTCTGTGAGCTGCAGGGGAATATCTGCTTACAGGGCCTGGTGCATCTCCACCTCATTCTTGTTCACAGATCTTGTTGTCTAAAGGATTGTTTCTCTCTCACTCTTTGCTCTCTCACAGCTGCTATGCAGTAATTTTTGTTGTTGTCACAGAGGTGCCACCAGCATTGCTGATGAGCTCCACTCCAGCCAATGGTGTCATTTTGCAGCTGGCTGGGAAAGGTGCTCCTGGACACGGGGGCAACCTATTGTGTTTGCTCACAGAAGCCACCCCTGCGGCACCCTGACTACCATATTCTTGCTATGTAAACTGAATTCACTTTCATTTTACCTTTCCCCTCCTATGTGTTAAATTATTTTCTTTGTGAAGTAATGTCTTAAACGTTGGGAAAGAATTTTCTCACAATACCTTTTCTGAAAGTGATCTTTAATGATCCTAGGTTCTGATTATACTGACTTTTTTCATGTGCGTAGACAAGCAGTTGTTATTGGAGCCTACAGAATTTTTTGAAAAGGTGTTGCATAGGTGAAAGGTTGAAGGGCAGTAGGAGTGGTCTCTGTGAGGAGGATTTAATAGGAACAGCATATCAGTTACATGTGTAAGTCTTAAAAGCTCATTCGAAGAATTAAATAGCCTGACCTAACTGCTAGGCTATTCACAGAGCTGGATGAGCAAGGTATTTTTAGCCTATGGAAATAACTGCTTTTCAGGTTTCGGATTATAATATTAGATGCTATGTAATAGCGCTGTGGTTTTTCAAGATGTATAAACACATAATGTTTAATCCTGACCTGTTGAAATTCTAGGTAGAAAGTTTAGTTATATGCAATAACTTAAATATTTATTACAGGCATCTGGACAGGTGAGCCAGCAGTTCTCTATGTCGCTTTGCAATTGAATGAAGTCAGAAGCACTGCAGAAATATTCATTTCAATGTCACTTCAGTTTGGGTGTCATATTCCTATGATACAGAAAATAGATGTGTGTACATAATTTTTAATCAGCATAATTAATGTGAAATTCTGTATCTTGTATTGGGAATCAAAACAAGGAGTTGCTTTAGATAGAAGTCTGCCTGAAAAGCAGAAAGCATTTAAAAATTTAAAGTATGCTCACTCTGATGCTTAGACTGACAGGAACTGGTGATGCCATCGTTGTTCTATAAGAGTAGTGTGGAGTGGATGAGAAGATGTTTCACATGTGACTGTGAGCCTATAAAGGAGTCTCTGCACCTGCTGCTCTTGCTGTTCTTCAAGTCTGCTGAATTTAGCTGCCTTCCTGGAACTTAAATGTTTACACTCTTGAGAAAGTCCTGTCTGCAGAATATGTTTCTTAAAAGGTAAACTTCCAGAGACCTGTAGATAACCTGCTCAGGTATGGTACTTGTGTTAAGCTTGGCATTTATTTCTTTGGTAGAATGCAGGGAAACTGCAGGAGGTGGTAGGTGGTAGGCCCATCTGTTTGAGAAGCATGGCAGGCTTCAGTCAGTTTTAGCTTAATATGCTGCTTACAGTGTATATGGGAGTTAAGGGTATTAAGTATCCCTTTCTCAAATAGGAGTATCTATTAGGAGAAAAGTGAATATTTAAAGGGAGTAACATGGAGTCACTAATTTTCAATTATTTACTGCTTGTCTTTAAGATCTAATACTAATCAGATCAAACCCAACTATTTTCCTCCTACTTAGAGTGGGAAATAATTTGAGGTTTTACTTGCTCACAGCTACTAAAAGTAGTCATTGTAGCTGACTAAGTCTTTTAAGTTTGGAGTATGAACAACTTCCAGATACTCTTGGAAGTGAGCCATTTTATCTTGCAAAGAAAGCAATATTATTGATGTTTCACACTATACCTGTATGAATGCTTAAAAATTATTTAAGCCAACAGGTAACTTTACGTGTATGTAATATCAAAGAGGTAGGTATAATGCTAACCAAAGCCTGCTGTCTTAGGCAGACTTAAGTGTTTACATGTGATGGTTTTGTTTTAATGAGTCAAATTCCTCTGCTAGGAAGAAATCTTCAGAATTGTCTCTAGGGTTGTTGAGGCGTTGCATTTTGCTCTTGCTGTATCAACATGACTACTCAGAGTTTTGACTCTAGCAATAATGATGCTTCTTAATCCTATGAGGAGAGGCTGAGGGAGCTGGGGGTGTTTAGCCTGGAGAAGAGGAGACTCAGGGGGGACCTTATCATGCTCTACAACTACCTGAAGGGAAGTAGTAGTCAGGTGGGAGTCAGGTTCTTCTCCCGGGCAACCAATGACAGGACGAGAGGTCACAGCCTGAAGCTGTGTCAGGGAAGGTTTAGGTTAGGTATCAGGACACACTTGCTCAGGGAGAGGGTGATCAGGCACTGGGATGCACTGGCCAGGGAAGTGATGGAGTAACCGTCCCTGGAGGTGTTTAAGGAGAGGCTGGATGTGGCAGTTAAGTGCCCTGGTCTGGCCGTTGTGATGGTGTTGAGTCATAGGCTGGAGTTGATGATCTCAGAGGTCTTTTCCAGACTCAACAATTCTGTAATTCTGTTGGAAATTTTTATTAGAATCAGGATATTATTGTAGGAAATGTGTATTTACCATTATGTATATTAGTGTGAGTCATGTGCTAGGGATGTTGATTATTTTGTAATCTGATATGCAGTACACCTGACATGGCTGTTCTGTAGCTTTTTTTTCTTAGCTTAATTCCAATAATTTTAATTAGCTGCACATTGTAGCAACCATGCAACTCCTAGTTTCTGCTGAGTTAAGTGCAGTACCACACCTTGGTTTATTATTGTCAATATACAGTATGTCTCAATTTCTTCTGTAGAAGTCTTAAACAACTTTAAAGATACCGCTTTCTTTTTAAATCTGTTATCTTCAGAGCACAAAGGAGCAGCACATGTGTTGATATGAGTTATGATACTGTAAATCTTTACACAATTTCAACATCAGAGTGTGACCAAGAAAGCTGTGATTAAAAGTTAGATCTGTTTTTCAAAATAATTTGTGATGAAAACTAGCATATGAATTATGCTGAGGTGTTTTGGTTTATTTCCCTCAGAAAAGACATACCATTTGTGTATATATACACTTTCTACTTTTTTTCAGAGGTGTGTGTACCTTCATAATTATATGTAAAAGATAAATGCAGAGGAATCAAATTTAGAATTCCGCTGCACTAATTAGGGGAGAATGGATTTTAAAGAAAGGTGAGACCACCTTGATTATGATGATGACCCTTAAAATACACTAACTGCAAACTGCATCTTTTAAAGATAGTGACTTTTAGTATCATTAGTAACTTAATTCAGGATCAGGATTATGTTGGTTTCTGCTGTTGATGGTAATGAAAATAAAGCAGAATCTGTGAAAAAAAGAGAGGCAGTGGCAGCCACCTGAATGATCTTTTCCACTGTCAGTTAATTTTCATGCAGTGATTTCAATATAAGGTAAATTCTTGGTGGAAATTGGGCAACTTGTCATTTTAACACAAGTTGGCAGGCATGTGGTTGAAAGTGTCCCATTTCAGGTGTTTCCTAATTAGTTGGAACCTACTCCTATTTCCTAGTAAAAGTCTGGGAGAGCTGTAATCATAGTAGACTAATGTGGAAATGTTGTGAAAGAAAGGAAAGGGATTTTAGTTTTTCTTGTAAAACTTGCACTTTTTCAGCAAATTTGAGATTTCCTGTCTATCTTACATAGCAGTAAGCAAACTGGAAACCATAAATCATCATAAAAAAATTTATCAGCAATAGTGCATTGCTTCAGGTATTAATTAGCTGAACTAGTGCTAAACTAGATAATCATGTCTACTTTTTACTGTAACTCAGTTTGCCTTGAAAAAGATCATTCTGACTTGCTGTTCTAGCTTTGTTAATTCAAATGAGCTTAATTTCATCACAGTGGGATGCACCTGAAATTAAAACTTAAGGCTTTTGTCTAAATGTAACTAGTATTTTCCCTGTATTGCTCTGAGAAATGAGCTATGTTAATCATAAGGGCTTTGATGGCTTTATATATGAAATGAAGTATCACAATAAGACAGTATTACTGCATGCATTTATGCCATGAGTTCATATAATCAATTATTATCTGTGAATGGAAATGTAATATATGATTTCACTCTAAATTGTGAAAGCTTTCTAGCAGTTCAGAGTTCACAGCGTATAAAAGGCAGTATTAGCAGTCAAAACAGTCTAAAACAGAGGAATTGCTGGAACAGATAATCTATTGATTATTTGTTGTTTGGAATTTTTTTCTCATTTCTACCTCCACCTTCCCCACCCACAAGTGGTCATTATAATTCTAGGTGTAGGTAAACTTCTGTGACAATTAAAACTCTTGCATAAATGGAAAAGTTCAGGGCTTTTTGTAGAACCTTCAAAAATTCTTCTATTAAACCAGGGAACTTTTTTTTTTTTTTTTGCATTACTGAGAACTTAATATTTGCAGTTAGAAAAGTTTTGATATGGATTTGTAGATCTGTTACTGAAGAATTGCAGTCCAGCACAGTAACAGCAGGAGCTTTCAGTAGTTGGGGTTTTAGGGCACAGTTACTTTAACTTGAAGTATGAAGCTAAAAGAACAATTTGCCAGCTTCAGTTAATTTGTTTATTATAGACATAGGTACCGAACTTGGCAGCTGTTTGTGTAATCAGCAGGTCAAAGTATGTTCTTGGCTATGTTGACCCAGCTGTGTACTGTTCCAGCTTGTGTGCAAATTTGAAAGAAGAAAATAATCCTATTACAGCTTATAGAAACAGTTCTCTTCAAGATGATTAAATTGTCATTGCATGCTTCTTTACAGGGTAGATCACAGCTCTCAGTGTGGGTAGAAGGAACAGGCCTTACAAAAGGAAAACTGCTGCTGAGGGGCATAAATGTCCACTATGACTACCATTGCTAATTGCCTGGATTTTCCTTCTGAGCAGTTATCTGGTTGTGAAGAATATGGTAAGTGTTTTTATTTTCAGTATACTTGAGGAATTGGTTTGCTTAATGAAGGAGAAAAACGGTTTTGCTCGCTTAAGAGCAGTGATTTGGTTAATGAAAGTAACTCTTAAATACAAATATGTCAAGGAACCAGTTACTCCAGTCTAGGTGGATTCAAGTGTTGCTAGGAAGAGCCTTTTGGAGTCTGGGAAAAAGAAAGGATTGCTAAGGCTGACAGGAAAAATTGCAGAGTAGGCAAGGACTACATAAAGACTAATAAAGTCTGAAATTCATTTATCTGAGTTACAAACTGGTGAAATTTAGCCCTGAAAAGAATCTAAATCATTATAACTTTGTTGTAAGAGTGGATCTAATGTTATGAGTTCATTGGTTTGTAGTTTCTACAGTTACAAGGCAATGGATTAGAGTAGTTGCTGGTCCCCAAAGATACTTTATAGCAAAATAGAACCACAAAATGTCACATAGTGTTATAGGCAGTATTGTGTCTACCCAGTAGTACTACATGTCTGTGAATACTGCCATTCTTCCTTACATCTCATTCACCTTGCTGGATGCAATAAATACCGAAATCACTACTCTGTAGGTTGATCTGTTGCAGAACGAGATCAATAATTTTAATGAGAAAAGCATTCTGGAATCTTCAGTGGTTGGCACTTTTATTTCTGAAGTGATGTGGATTTTTATGTGGTGGATTGGGGTTTTTTTTGAAAAAAAAACCAAAACAAAACACAGAATTGAATACAATATAGAATTACAGAGTGGCTGATGTTGGAAGGAATGTCTTGAAATTTTCTGGTCCAGCTTTCCTACTCTCAGAGCATAAACAACTACTGTGAATTGTCCAGAACTGTGTTCACATGCGTTTCAAATATCTCCCAAGACTAGAGACTACAATCTTTTTTTTTTTCCCTTTTTTTTTTGGCAGCCTGTGATGGTTTATGATTATTCTGAGAATAAAATGGGGAGTTTTCTTGTAATATTTAAATTTAATTTCTTCTGCTTCAGTTTGTGCCCTTTGCCTCTTTCTATCACTGGATACCACTGAGAAGAGTCTGGGTTGGTCTTTAATTAGTCCATTTGGTATTTACTTACTTAATGTATTTATACATGTAAGGTCCTCAAATATGAACCTAGTTTCCAGGCTGAACAGTCCCCGCTTACTCTCTTATGAAAGATGCTTCAGTTCCTTAATAATTTTCATGGCCTTTTGCTAAACTTGCTGTAGTAAATACCTAACTTGGGAGTCCAGAACTGGGCCCAGTACTGCAGATGTGGCCTGACAAGTGCTGAAGGGAAGGATCATCTCCCTTAGCCTATTGATAATGCAGTCAAGGATTTTGTTGGACTTATTTGCAAAGGTGACTTGCTGGTTTGTGTTCAACATGTTTTTCATAAGCATCCCAAAGTGGCTCCCTGAAGAGCTGCAGAGCTGCAGAGCTACTTTATTGCTGGTCCCCAGAGTGTACTAGTGTAACCAGCTAGTCTTCCCCATGTGCAAGAACTTACACTTCTGTTTGAACTCCATTAGCTGCTTCTTGGCCCATTTCTCTAGCCTGTTGAGGCCCTTCTGAATGGCAGCACAACCAATTAGTAATATCAACTACTTTTCCAGGTATGTATTGCCAGCCAAGTAGCTGAAGGTACACTCTTGCATTGTTCAGATCTTTAGTGAAGATTGACCATAGTGTACGCCATGGGTAAGCTTCTGTGAACATACTGCTGATCATAACCCTCTGAGCCTGGCAGTTCAGCCAGTTTCTCAGTCCATCTCGCTGACCACTTACCTAGTCTGTACTTCATCAGTGTGAGGATTTTATAGGAGACTGAAAGACTTGATAAAGTTGAGCAACTACTGTTCTCCCCTCTTCTACTGAGCCACTTATTTCATTGTAGCTCAGTTGTATTTCAGTTTGCCAAGCAGGATTTTCCTGTTATAAATCAATGCTGACTCTTCTGAATCACATTATCCTTAATACACGCATTAAGTAATGAAGCTTGGATATTTTTAATAAAGTTTGAAGATAAGAAATGAGATTCCTTAAAGAGTTCCTATGTTTTTAAAAAAGATAATGTCAACCTTATTGATGTCTGTACTGTACTAGTCTGAGTTGTCTATGCAGTGTAAAGTGATTCTGTGTGAATCTATTTCAGCTGCAAAAAATTTAGGGAATACAAAATGTTTATGCTATTTTTCATATTGGATTGATGTTTGCTGGACTTCACAAGTATAAGGGGAGGAATCTACCTTCTCTGTAAAATTATGAGCAAAATTTAAATTCCTGTCAAGAGTTTCTAGTGGACACATTTGTGGCTTAAGTAACATTTATCATAGAGTAAGAGAATCATTTAGCTTGGAAAGGACCTTTACGATTGAGTCCAACTATTAACCTAGAATTACCAGGTACACCAGTAAACCATGTCCTCAAGCACCTTTCTATATATCTCAAATACCTCTAGGGATGATGACTTCCCTGGGCAGCCTGATTCAATGCTTAAAAACCCTTTCAGTGAAAAAATTCTTCTTAAACTCTCATCTAAAAGTGTATAGTGGTGTCTAGCACTCAAAATTCAAGACTCTTATGTTTTCCCTTTCTGTAAACCAGAGATTTAGATTAGATTGGCTTTAATCCAGTAATGAAACCAGCCAATTACTTTTACTACATGCTTTGAAATATAATTTCCCTGTAACTGATTCAGGTTTGTCACAGACAAACTAATCCTGGGAAGGGATTATTTGCTTTAGAGACTTTTCAATTTTGCTGCAGAAAATAAAGGCAGAAACTACTGATCTAATTCCTTCCAGTGTGATTTGTGATGATATAAGTGGTTCTGTAATGACGCAGGTTGTACTGTTAGCTGTGTTATTCTTCAAGAGAAAGTAGGAAGCAATGTCAAGCTTTTGTGTAAACAGATACATTTATGCTTAGTATGGGTAGGAGAGAACATGAAAAATGGCTGACAAATTATTTGAAAGAATAAACAAAATAAGAAGCGAGGAATTTGCAAAATATATTTACCTTAAAACATTTTAAAATCAGTGGCATTAGAGTATCAAAGAGAAATTCACTGAATAAAAGCTTTGCTTTTGTTCCCCAGTCAGACAATTTTTTTGGAGGGGCATTTTTCTTACATACTTTAATTACATTTCAGGAAGAAACTGAGCTGCTTTCATGGACACATACTTCAGTGGTCTCTTGCCTCCTCCTTCTTCTGCTTTCCCACTTTTCATTTATTCTATAGAGCTCTTAAATATGCATGTTTTCTGACTGTTCTGGATTATCAGAGCTTCTGCTAATGTCTATCTAAAGCATCAAGAAGCCTTGGTGTTTACTTGTGTTCTGTAGGCATGTAATCCTTTTTCTGTAAGAAAGCTTAAGTGTAGTGCTGCCTACAACTAGTCTTCACACAAGTGAAGCTAATATGGCTACAGTATTCCACAAAGAATGGGAATTTCTTTATACAATTTAGTTATTTTACCATCTGCTTACCTGCTAATGTACCCTGTGTCTTCTTGAATACCCAGTTGAAGTTATGTTGTGAAAGCCTGACAAAACTTCTGTTACTGGTATTTTACAACCCTTTGGTCATTCACATATATCTTCCCTTTCCAAAACTTGAAAATGCCTTATCTGTGAATCTGACCAGATGACACCCAGAGGTACCTTCCAACCAGAATTTTCCCTTTTTTTTTTTCTTTTTTTTATTAATCAGTGCATTGAGGAATGCAAAAAATGCTGGTGGAAAAGCAACAATGTTTTGCTTGATGATGGGGCAAGATGAGTTCACCAAGAAGCTGCTACCATTGTATGTGTAGGATGAGGATACATCAGAGTGGTTTTTTCCAGAACAGTGTCATAATGATAAAGGATGTGTGAGGGGGAATATTTCAAAAGTCACTCTAAAAGTAGTACTTGGGTTTGGAAATTCATGAAGTGCAATGAGAAGCAAATGAAAATGGCTCTTATAAAACTTGTAGCAACTGAGATTCCCTGAAATGTGCTCTAACCTAGTGCAGGAGAATAGTTTAGCTACTCTGGGCTGAGAACACTTCTGCTAACTTTCTGCTGTAACGTCATAATTATCTGGGTCAGACTAACATGCTCCCTTTGCCCAAGTAGAAAAAAGTAATGAAGGCTTAGATAATCTTCAGCTGATGAAAACTGTAAGTGTGGAAAATGTGGAGCTATAAATCCTGTCCTGGAAGGGTTGCTGCTTTTATTGAACAGGAGGCAATTGAGTTTCTCTGTATAGCATGCATGAACACATATACCATTCTACCTGCTTTGGCAACTGGTAGAAAGGGTTTTTAGGTGATGGGCAAACAGTTCCTGAGTGTTCTTTGCTAAACTCAGCACAAACAAAAAGCCTCAACAACACTGCAATGCAAAGCTTCTGATGTTTTCTTACTGCTGTTCAGCTATTTGTGATTAGCTAAAGAAAGGATGCTTAAGGTGGTGAATTGCCTTAGGCAAATATTCATAGTCCTGAAAGGTACGTGCAAGCAGTTGATTACATATGCTTGTATTTTTACTCTATGAGCTTTTCCTTTATGCTATGTGCTTTTATATTCCTGTACTTTAATGTTTGGATAAAGTAAAGCATTTTGTGTTGCACACTCGCACACTTGTTTGATTAAACCAAAAGTTTACCTAGCCTGGTATCCAGCTTCTTAGTGTGGCAGACCATCCTGGCTGTGCTTTCTCACTGCCTTACCATTTGAGGTCTATCCACAGTCACAGGATGTACCCACCAACATGCGGTCACACCAGGAACAGGAAGCTCAGTATGGAGTACAGGGCCTATTTTCATCCCTCATTGCCGTGGCTGGGCACAGCAACATTTGGCTAACCTCAATACTTTCTGGATGTCTTGGGCTCCACTTCTGCCTTCAAGCCCCTAACCCTCAATGCCTTACTGTCATGTGTATTTTCTTTTCCTGTAGTTTGAGTGTTCCCTTTTATCTTCCTACACTCTTAATCTTGACAGATGCAAGCTTGAGTAGAGGGCTTGCTTATTACAGAAATCAGACTTGGTGTGCAGTTGTAAATACTTAAAAACATAAATGGAGTGAGTATGAGTGCTCTTTCCTCTGTGCACTCAAACCATACTGTATTGCGGTGTTGCACCATTTGCTTAATGAGTAACTATTTCACTTTTGTAACTGGTTTATTGACTATATAGGAGGGTTTACTGGCTGAAGATTTAACTGAAAGTGAAGTGGATTAATGAAAGTGACTGAAAGATGAAACAGAGAAATACTTTTGTATTTTATTTCATTCCTCAAGCTGTGGATCTTCAGTTGATTAATAAACACTGAGTCTAACCTGATAAAAATAATTTTAAAAGAATATTTCATGAAGAGAATTTTTGAAGGTTGTTGCTGTCTTATTCCAAAATAGCTCACACATCTTGACATTTGGAGCACACTACAAAATACCTTCACTGAATTGTTTTATTGATGTAGAATGATGGGAGAGTACTGGTCAGGTTAATATTTATGATGAAGTGTAATTGGTTAATGTAACAAAGGCAGAAGGAGAATGGTAAGTGCATCACTAACTGGAAAATGTACTGGAATGTAGAACTATTGATTAAGGTAGTTATATGTGAATTCTTAAGGAATTAGTGCTTTAAGCATGACTCTTGGGGTTTTTTATTGTCCCTTACACTTGACTACCCTAATTTCAATTAATTGCTTTCAACTTAGTTACATTAAAAGATTTGACTTCATAGTTTGTTCCAATTTTCTTTCTAAAGAACTAATTCTTTGTATTTACTAAACTTTGCAAAGTTATACTTTGTTCTTTATCATAAGTCAAACATCTCTGCTTCTGGCACTGTATAGCTCTTATTCTATTCCACTCTTTGCTTCTCTCCTCCCATTTATTTAAATAAATGGGAGAACTTTCTTTTAATCTGTAGTTTCTTCACTACTATAATATTCCCTTTGGCTTTTTTTAATTAACTATAGCAGGCTAAATTTTTACTTGCTAGTTCTTTGGCTATCACTTTAATTTGTTCTTATTTGACCTAAAATCTCTGAGAAAGCAACATGAAAGCCATACTATTGGATTTCAGTAAAAGATTTTGCTCCCTGTTCTTTTTCCTGGTGCTGATCTGAGTTTCTTAAGTTTTACAGTTTGTCAACACCTTTTAAAATGTAATATATGGTCAGCATGGAAACTTGAGTGACTGACAACTTCTGTGGTGGTAAAGGCTTTCTAAACTTCACTTAATGTAAAATTTTATCTGTAGCCAAAAACCTAAGTGACCATTTAAGGAAAGCTACTAACACTTCATATATGTACGCAGTTGGAATAGTCTCCAACTACAGCATTATTGTGCTTTGCAGCATGTGTGGGTTTATAGTTGAACAGAATGATGAGAGTTCATATAGCAGAATAGTAGAATGATTCATAACATCAAAAATGCAGACTAGTTTCTAAAAAACTAATTAGGTGAATGAACTTTGTTCTCTAATTGTTTCAAGTGTGTGGACACATGGGCTGAGATATTATCTAATCATACTTCAGGTGATTTTATTATTTATTTTTTTTTTCAAGGGCAGTTGCAAGCTATTTCATGTAGCTGTTAAACTAGAATGGACATATTCTACAAAAGATACAGTGTAAAGTGTATGGGAAGAAGTCTTTTGCCTCAGATGTGTGGCACAGCCTCACATGTGGATGTAAATACCCAAGACTGCAGGTCACATGCTGAACTGAGGTTTACTGTTTCTCGATGAGGGTTGATATTTGTTAGTCATTCAGTTTTTAAATAGTCCTGGAAAACAATGATGATCAGAGTGCTGTTGCAAAATTGAATTATTGGAATGTCCTGTAAAAAGTATAGCATATGTATTAGGAAAAGTAACCAAAAGTCACATCAGAAGGTTCACACTCATAAATCCATTAAGTCCTCGTTATTAAAAAGTCTTTTTTTAAATAAAATCAGAGGCAAAAATATGGAAAACTCTGTTTTTGTGATCTCACTTAGAATTATAAAATGTCAGCTTTTGTAGCTTCTCCATGAGCACCAAGTAAGGGCTTAGATTTTGTAACATGGAGTTGAACTTCATCCTTTTTGCAGAGACTTCATTAAGACAATATGATGTATTAGACTGATTATCAGTAGTCTTATCCTCTGCTTTAAAACAGACTTAAGTTTTGTGATGGAAAGACAAGTAAAGACCTTAGCCTTGATAGAGAAATCTGCATATATGCAGTATTTGACCAGTTTGGATTCCTGACAGGAAAGCATAAAGTAGTGAGGAGAAATCAACAGGATCTCTGATTGTGGATTGGATTATCTGGAATAAGCTACCATCCCTCTTCAAGCTATCCTTCTTATGGATAGAGCTGGACACTGGAGATAATCCTGTTTTTATTTAGGAAAGTGTGAAATATAGTGTTAGAACTGAAATGTGTATTTATAGTTGTATGAACTGGGGATTGATGTGCTAGGGGAGTTTAGAAACTGCGTAGTGAGACCAGCTTCAAACTTCAGAACAAAACTTTGCTGAACTCAAGCGTTAAAAAAAATGCTTTGCAAAAGCATGCTTCTGTTTACTTTTCTTTCTTTTTTTTTTGTAAAATCTGTAACTAGAGGAAACAATACTTATATAAGCAGCTGTGAATTTAGTTGTCTAGTGGATTTTATCAGATAAGTACCTAACAGGCACAAAAATGCATCTATTTTGCTGCTTTTTCTGTTCTCTGCTAGATATACAGTCCATTGGATATAATGTGTTATATAGTTACAATGGTTTGTATAAATGCACGACATTCATTAAGGTATCTTCCTTATGGGCAGACCAGAAGATAAAGTAACTTTATTATTGTTCTTTAGATTTTAAATGTTAAATTAAACTGTATGTGCTGCTCATTGTTTAATGAGACTTTCATAAATTAAAATGGGATACTACTCCATATTTTTGACAATTTGTTTGATGTATTGTGTTAGAACTTCATCTAAATTACATTACAGGCCTCCTGGGGAAAGCCCAGATTACTTTTGTACAGTAACAAGCGGATTCTCAATACTTGGTAGTCTGAATAAACTCAAAATTAGGACTTGGAGTATAAACAAGCTGGTAGGAGTTTGTTCAAGCTGGATTTTTTAGAGCACTAATGAGGAAGATACCAGGCTGACGCATTTATATGTAGTGATGGTCAGCCATTTTTAAACTATTCATTTTAGTGTATCTTGAGACAAATTTTGAATGCAGTTATGTTGATTCATACTAGAATAATTCTAGAGTTCTGGTGACAGAAATAAATAATTTAAATTTACCTTCTCTACAGCAAACATGCTTGGTACAACAACTGCATTCTTTTAGTAGGTCCTAGTTTTAAAAAGTACAATTTTAAAGGTATTTACAGGTTTACAAATGTGATTGGGTATAGAGTTCTGTAAGGTAACCCTGCTAGTCAACTTGAGATTCTTTTCTTTGGGCTCTAACAGCAAAAAAATCGGTTGGTTTAGTGGCATATTCCTACTCTACCCACAAAAGGGGTTTGACTAGTGAAATGCTGTGACCATATGTTCTTTGGAGTGTATGTGAAAGCATATTTATGGGGGAGCATTCACCTAACAAATGAAGTTATGTTTGAATTTCTACTTGTCTTAAAGCCAGTCTCTTATATATGCCAAGTTAAATAATCATTATAAATTATGCATTATACTCATTATAAATTAATTTTAATCAAGACTGATTAAACCAGAACCAACATGATTTTTATTTAAACAATTTGCTTTTTGGTCCGTAGATGACTGAACCAAATTGTAGCTTGTTTAAGTAGCACTTTTTGAGAAACTTACTCTTCTACAGCTTTCAGAAGTGCGTACATTAAGGCTCTTATATACTAATTACTAAAAATTTTTTAAGCATTAAACTTCTTTCAGTCTAGAGCTATAATTGCATGTTTGCAGGTAGAAAGAGTACTCAGGATTTCACTCTTAAACCAAATTAAAAAATGTGTTTACTTAGAAGCAACAGCCCCAGTGGCTGCATCCCGTGTTCAAGTAAACTATCCTGAAAATGCAGTTTATTATTCCCAAAGAATCCTGAGCACAAACATTTGAGTCAGTAAAAATCCTCCAGGAACTTAACAACTGGAACAATAGTACTCAGCACCTGTCATGTACTTCCAGCTACTTAGCACTTTTATGTAGCTCTCACATGCTCTGTTTTTTGGTATTTATTTGGACATCCATTTGGATGGGTTGAACATCATGGTACATTTTCATAGAACTCTATATAAAAATTCTGCCTTGCTATGACTTCGTTTCCGTTTCATGGTTTTGATTTGGTATGTATTTGATTTAGGTTCATAAACCTAAAAACTTGTCTGACAGTTGATTGTCCTTTAGTGGTACTAATTAATTTCTGATGTGAAAATGCTTGTAAATTTACCAATTAGAATAGCTTTCAGAACTATTAGTGTTTCTCAAGTACACTAAATCGCCAGAATCTCAATATAAAGCAGCCATTTAGTTAAAGGAAAAGAGACAAGAGAGCAAATTCCATTTCCCAAAAAGAGGAGTGAACTTCTGCCTGGAATTGACTATCATTGCATATACATCTTAGCTCACTGCTTTTTTTTTATTTTCCTACTTGCTTGGAGTTTTTTGCCGTATGTATTTTCAAAGAGTATTAGCCGTTTTGAAACACCTTGCATCCATATAGAGATTGGAAATTATTATGCTGCTTGAGATGTCGAGTAAAGTTTTGTGCAAAGTTTATACTCCTGGTTTTCAGGACTTTAAGAATTCTTTCCCCCCCTCTCCTCCTTCTAATAATGACACAGATCAGAATAATGACCAAAGGCATGTCACTTTACTCCTTCCTGCTCTGGGCAAGTGTAATACACCTTTATGAACAAGTATAATATACTGTAATGAACTCTACTTTAAATGTAGAACATTCCTAGCCCCTAGATGCTGATGTACTGTTTAGTTCTCTAGCACCATGCTTTTATAGTAAGCTATAATCACTGCTTATGCTCTCATTCATGAAAAAGATGCTGTTGTGGGTTTTTTTCACTTAGAAAGTACTGGTACTAATTGCTTCATTTCTTCATGACATACTTCTGTAGGCAATATTCTGGGAATGTATTGTTCCTGATGGGACCAGTCTATAATTTAACTTATTTTTTGTTTATTGATTACAGGGTGTCTTTATACAATTAATTTGTTTCTCCACTAAAGAGGATCTCTTAGGGACCTGAGTTCCCACTCAGTTTCTAGAAAAGATAGTAATATTTCTCTTTTTTGCCACTGAGTAATTAAGCAAAATTATTGTATCTCCTGATTGATGTTTTCATTAGGCCTCCTAAAACTATAAGGCTGTGCTTAAAAGAGTTGGTATTTCTCAGTACCCAAAAGATAAAGTATAGCTGCCTACACATAAGCAGTAATTCCTTTGTGGATTCTGAGGCTTCTGCAACAGCTAGGAAGGAAATATTGGTGCATAAAATAGGGAGGGACACAAATACTCTAATGTTTTGCAGGTGTTTTCTGTCATCACTTTCTTCTCTTGGGCTGGCATCTCCTAATGTATGAGGTCTAACTATATTGCTTAGTGGTAACAATGTAAAAACCATAAAAACTAAATCTGGTGTAACTGTGATAAGTCTTTAAGAAAATGTAAATATACCATGTCAGTTATATTCCTGTTCTTAATGAAATAAAATCAGTTTTTCAGGGATTGCCAGAAATGGCATTTTCTGTACTTTGTTTTCTGAAGGAGTGTAATTATAGACTGAAGAATTCACTAGTGCAATGTATGCTCCTTCCAGGAAAGTGCTCTCTTTCTAGTTCATAAAGCCTTAGTCCTTTTAATAAGCATGTACCATGCTTTAGAAATATATTTATTGAATGTTGTTTCTGCTTGAGTGTGGCTGAAATGCTTCCAAAGCGAGGCAGCTGGTGACACTGTGCTTACTCATATTCCAGTACAGATTGTATATAGGTGTCAAGGGTTAGGGCTGGGCTGGCCATTAAAAATTGTCAGATGCTCTCTAACCACCCCCTCTCCAAATGGGAAGAGAAAAAGGCAGAGACTTAAAGAATGGAAAAGAAAACTCAAAAAGCTTTAATAAACAATAATAGTACTAATAATGAAATAGATAGAAAAGTGATATCGAACCCAACTCCTCCTCTCCCAGTGGCAATCCTCACTGATGCTGCAGAGCAAGCAGGCATTGAGAGAAGCCCCAGGCTCAGCAGCAGAGGGGAGCTGGGTACAGGAGCTGGATTCATGAACTCAGGATCAGGATCAGAAACAGAAGAATGGATGGAGCCTACCTTGGACACTGGCCATTGAGGAAGCAGAAAAGCAAGAGTACTTAACTGCTGTGATCACAGAATCACATAATTGCCTAAATTGGAAAAGGCCTTTAAGATCTCAGAGTCTAATCATTAATGCTGACAGGTTCTTGACTAAACCATATCCTTAAGCGCCATGTCTATGTGACTCTTCTAGGGCTAGGACAAAGGTTGGATTCAATGACCTTGAAGGTCTTTTCCAACTGAAACTGTTCTATGATTCTATGATTTTCTAGGGATGAAGACTCCACCACTACCCTGGGCAACCTGTTACAATGCCTGATAACCCTTTCAGTAAAGAAATTCTTCCTAATATCCTATCTAACCTTCCCTTGGCACAACTTGAGGTCATTTCCTTTTGTCCTGTCACTTGTTCCTTGGTTGAACAGACTGATCCCTTGGCTTTATGCCAAATAGGATATATATAGAATGGAATACTATTGTTGATCACATGTCCCCTATGTTTCTCCCCTGAGGTGCAGCCTTTTACTTCCTGGCACCCCTAATGTATTACACAAGATTCAGCATGACCTTGGTCACTATAGCAGCAAATATAAGTGAGAGTCTTTCTGCATACCAGTCCTGGGCAGCAACATCAGGTGTTATCACTTCTAGTAGCAGACACTGTCAGCAAAAACATGCTGTTCACTTTTAAAAGTGCAGTCTCTTTTCTAAGAGACTTAGCTGAAAAGCAAAATCACTGAACAAGAGTTGGTTCTGTTTAGCTCAAAAAACAGGTTATTGTATACACTTGTGCAGGAAAATGTTGACTGTACATACTCTACTCTTCATATTCTGTGAGTAGGCAGGTGCTTACTCAGACTTGAATGGTGCTTCTGAGGTGAATCTTTACGATTATTTGTCTGAAGTAGTAGTTTTAGTTCCATAGTTCAGAGAATCTTTCATTTCTACTGTTCATGCTGATTAGTGTAGCTAATTTGAATTCCTGTTAGTGACTTGAGCATATTTTTCACCCAGAAAAATTGATTTTCTTTTCCTCAGTTCAGTAATCAGTTATGTCAACTTAGTGTTTTCAGTTACAAGCTCAAAAGCTCTAAAGTTTCTGTAGTAAGCAATACTTTTTGAAAATACATATACCTTGTCGATATGCTCAAGAACACCATTTCTTAAAATAAGGAGTTCTAATAGTGAGGCAGCTTTTATGGGTAGCAGAGGCTTTAATCGTTAATCTCAGAAACAGATACTTGTTAGCTCTTTGGATCCAGTGCATATTTCATAATAATCACAACTAGAAGTTTAGTAAGTATTGTAAGACTGAGTAGTTGAATACAGTGATAGTTTGTTCCATGTACAAAGCAGACACAGGTGGAAATGATATAAATTATGTGCATGTGTACTGATCAGCATTCTCTTTTCATCAGTTCTATTTCTTCATATATTTCAAAATAAATGGAAAAGGTGCATATAATCCACCTCTGTGTGCTTGATCAAGATCTAAATTCAAATGTTGCCATCTGAGTTAATAGTCCTTTAGTATTTGGCATAGGGCTAGATTGCATCCAGTCATAAAAGCTAGTGAGTAATAGCAGAAAGCAACTTTGGTTTTAACTATAAAGATAAATAGCTTATTTTAAAAACAACTGTCAGTATATCCTAATTCAATGTACAATAATTAATTTTTAAAACCTTGATATTAGATATTGTTGTAGGTAAACTGGTAACAATTGTTTGGTCTTAAGTGAATCCACTGGATCCCTCTGATACATATATCTCGGACTGGAGTGATCTTTGTGCTACTTCTGGTAGGGATTCCTTAGAGAACAATGATTTCAAGGTCAGCTGTCACTCTGCAGCCTACTTATATGAACTGAGTTTATGTATAATTTTAGATCATTAAGCTGTTGAGTGAAAGTATCTGGTATTTCAGCTTACCTCAGCATTTATCACAAACTTGTGACATGTCCCAAGTTGTGCTTTTAAGGAATGACAGACAGGTAGTACAAGCTGAAGAATATCTTACAGCATCAGTGAGATAAGCAGGTTAGTTTTTCATTAGCCTAAGCAAGTAAAACTCACTACCAGTTCTAGTGTGGGGTCTAGGACATAGATACTTCTGTATGTTATGTGTCAGTGTTCTCATAGTAGGGTCCTGAATTGTAGTGTAGACTTGTTGACAGTTAGCAAGACTCTAATGCTCATGGGCACTACCTATGGGCACAATATGTCAAGTAGACTTTATAAAAGTTTTAGCCTGCAACTTTCAGTCTGGAAGAGAACATTTTCACCCAAATCAATCAAATGGTGAAAATTAACATATGTTTTCTACAGTAGTGAATATTCTGAATCCAACAGATACTGTAGGTGACTAATTTACATCTCTGTGCAGTATGTGTTTCTTTTAGCATATGGCTAAACATCTAAGTGGTTTCAGCATATTAAGAACCAACAGTAGAGCAGAAGTCGAAGCGGAATACAAAATGCTATTTAGAAAGTTCATTTAAAATTGAAACACTGCATTTAGTAAACAGATCTCATACTGTATTGAGCAACATATTAGATATTTGTGTTATGGTAGAGCTAGTGTAGGTAGTTACAATGCTTTTTTCTCTAATGACTTTCAAGATAGAGACTGTAAATTTAATGTACTTTTTGAGATTACACACTATATACAAGTAACAGCCAGAACCTACAAATAAACAGAAACCTTGTATTGCCACAGGAAAGCTTAAAGATGGAACTAGCAGATAGTAAAATTGGTGTGCTGGTGTATTGATGTATTTTGTCCCTGAAATCTAACCTGCTGATTTGGTGCAAGTGAGTGTTGTACATCAGAACAGAGTTAAATGAACAGAGTTAAGACTTAATATGCATGAAAGCTGAAACTACAATGTAATTTGGCCCTTTGAAAAATATAGTCTGCTTCATCTTCTGTTACTCAAATCAACTTTGTTGGATTTCTCACATTATCACTGAGGCCACTGCACACAGAAATACACCCAGGTTTTCAGATATGGGTGGTGTTTTCTTGATCAGGAGTAAAGAAGTGGAGTAGCTACCATGCCAGTGACTACCTGCTGTGAAACCTGGCAGGCGTTTGCCTTTATTCTTGGAACTGCTTCTTTAAAAGCTATGCTTCAGAGAATGGCAGGAATAAGCTGCTCAGCTATGAATGCTGATTTGCCCAGCATAGTGATATGCTCCCTAGAAAAGCTATCTTGAGTTTAAGGGATGCAGATTAGCACAGATAAGAATTTCTAGTAAGGTATCTAATACTAGTTGTCAGTTACCTGCTTTAAATATTTATCACATGAAAATTCAACACACTTTGCGTAGTCAAAACTGAAACCTGAAAAGAGGCTGGTATGTCAAAAGGTATGACATGACTATGGACCTTTTGGACCTACAGAGTTAAATTTCAGTCCTTCAAAGCTGTGGATATTTCTCTGTACATGCTGACTTGCCTCAATTCATGTTAAGTTCACTAGATGTAAAGGACAGTTGCCTTAACTTGGACATTCAAATGGTCTCATGCTCCACAAGGCAAAATGGGCACTACTTGTGATCATATGGAGTCATCACTTCAGCATAAAAAACCAGAAGTTTTAGTGCACTTTATTTGTATTTCAGTGTTCCAAAATAAATGTCCTTTCAAAAATGTTTTGAAGGGTATAATGTCATTGTGCAGTAGTGATTACTGAAAGCCTTCAGGATTGCTTTATTTCCATGTGCACCTCAGTACTGGAAGCTTGCTGTAAGCTGAAGCTTGTTTGTAGTTGTACCTCAGGTGTGAGATTAATTTAGAAGCAGCAGCTGTGGTTGACTAAAAAATGCTTCATAATGAAGTTTTTAAAATATTAGCATGATTGCAGGAGATCTACAAGGATACGTGTTAACTTAGGAAACTGCTATACACCTGCTATGTCAGTATTCTGATTTATAATGCTAAGCCATAGACATAGGAGTCCTGACTACCTGTCATAAACCATTACTTCAGGAATCCAGCTATATGAGTGGAGATAATCTATGGTCAGGGCAGTTTTCAGCTGAGGAAAGGCTCTTCCAGTTTTTATGCCTTTTGCCAGCAAAATTTATTAATGAGAAGTTATAAGAAGACATCTTTGTGATGGATTGTAGCAGCGTGGCTATATCAATAATCATAGTACTGGGAATCCTGTTGCCTAAAGTCTGTAGAAGATGGAGCTTTCTTCTCATGGGAGGGAGGTGTTGCTTTATTACTTTACACTGGTAATACAGAAGTCCTGAGGAGAGTTCTTGTTAAGCAGGACGAAGTTTAGCTGTACAATTCAGTATTTTTGTAGTGATATTTTATGTGTGTTTCAGGTGATCTCTAGAGGTCCCTTCAAACTCTGATCATTCAGATTAAGTTATTTTAACTCAGATTCAAGACTGGCTAGGTGGAAATAGTGAGGAAGTGACTTACCTTTATGCTGAAAGTTGTTTGGAGATCAAAGAATTTTTTTGTTAGTCTTTTCCAAAAATATTTTTTCACCTGAAGCAAAGAAAGGTCCAGTGTGTGTAAGAGTAATGCTATATATTCATGATGTTTGGCAAAACCATTTGGTATGCTAAAAATTTTAATATAAAAAGTTTTGTGGCATCTTAGTTTTCTGACACTTAACTGCTGCTGTACTACCTAAAAAATTTAAATAATTATATTTCAAATTCTCTGTAAGTTGTTACAGCTAAACGTATTTGTCTTCTGTTAAGGCTTGGGCCCTACCATTTAAGAGGAGCAGGGTGGCAAGAAAATGAGTTAAAGTATTTTAAAGAGAAAAACTAAATTCAGACTTGAAGTTTAATGTTCATTCTGAATGTGCAAGGGATCCCGAAAATGAGGTGGTGATTTCTTATGCAGAGGCTAAGTGATGAAAAATACAAATCCAAATTCACTTGCTGATTTAATGTAATTAAATTAATCCGGTTTTGTTATGTTTCAGTCTGTCATCATTGCTACACTAATACATTTAGATTGAGTTCTTTCAGGTATGTATTCATACGCTACAGAGTGTAATGACTTTTTTTTTCTTTACAATGAAGTGTTAATGTATAATTGCTATACAGATTAAATAATCTCCTCATTTACAGTTGTTCCTGAGCTACAAGTATTGTGAGGGGGTGATTTTATATTATTCTTCTGCATCTTAAATCAATTGATGTATGTAACTGCAGTAATACCTAGGACAACCCTACTTCTTTAAATTGTACCTCTAGTTATATATCCTTGAGAAAAAGGGTAAATGCTTGTACTGGCTAAGGTGAGAGTTTGCAAAGATAGGAGCTGGGATATTATTTGACCTGTAGGATGTTTTCTGTGATCATGCAGATCTGTTTGACCATAACTGTAGCTTTCCATCTCATTATGGCATAAGACCTAGCATTTTAGAAAACAAATGTACTAGAAAAATGTGGTGGAAGTGATCCAGAATAAAAAGGGAACCTTATGATATTACTTTCACAAGTATTTTTCAGAACTCCTCCCTGTAGAACATCATCATTATGAATGCTGGGTACCCACTGAATACTTTTAATTGCATTAATAATCCTGATTTTTTTAATGGAATGCCAGCTGTATCAAGTGTGCATGTGAAGATATTTAAGAGAATTAAACTATCTATTTGGGGAAAAAGCAAACTTATTTCTAAGTTTGTTTTAGGATTACATCAGCTTTCAGTTATGCCGCAGCTTTTTATAGCTTGACTAGTGCTAATGATCTCATTCTCTTAACCTGATGATAAAAATAATGGAATCCCTTGATTAACTTGAATGGCACCTTATAATTGATATGGTGGTTAAAATTAACAGCAGTGCAAGAAGTTACCACTCTGCTTTGTCTTACCTTATACAACTAGTTAATTAGAATAAGATGATAATCTGATTTTAAAAAAAATATCAGTGGAGGGTGTCAGAATAAAGCTGTATACAACTTCTTTAGAAAAAAATCTGCAGTCTTTATTTTTCAGAACACTTAAAAATGAGGCAGATCCAATGCAGGAAATGTGACCAAAAATACCACCAGTATTTTGACTTCTTTCCATAGACCATATATAGTGCAGGCAAGAGAAGCACTACTGCTGTCAAGGATAGCAGAGCTCCCCTGAGAGGGAAGAGGCTGGACAAATGTACTCGTAGAGAGAGATTTTAGAATTGGTACACTGAGATCTGCATAACTCGTTTAAAACACGTAAATAGTTTTAGAGGTTTTAGAAGTAATATCTCTTTGGCTGACTATTGCTAGCTTAAAGATGACTTAGATGGGGAAAGAGAAGTGTGCTGTTATCAGTTCTTCAGGTTGGCTGCTACTCTGAAGTCTGACCTGTCCTGTTTCAGGCCCTGCCCCAACCAAAAAAACCACCAAACAACAGGCAAGGCTTGTCAAATTGGTAAGATACCTAGTTATACTTCTTCAAGCTTTGAGACAGTTTATTAGGATGGAATCAAATTCTTACTAAAACAGATGAGGCACTATGAGAAGATTTTCTTACGGCTAAACTTTTTTCTGAACCTGAATTTATTTTTGACCATCAATTCACTATAAGAAAATGCTATTAAGGAGAGCAGATACCCTTCAATAGCTTCTAATAACTGGCAAAAGGGATTTTAACTGCATCATTAGCTATTCAGCTATAATCTGAGCATCTGTATAGTGATATGCAAATCAGCCTGAAGTTATGAATGCAAATATGATGGTACTTTACAGTAACTGGAAGAGTTACAGATGAGTGTAAAAGGTGGCACTTGCTGAAATGCTGTTGAGAGAAATTTTGTGAGAGGTTAATGATAAACTTTAATAAACATAGTTCTGACGTGTGTGAAACTTTAAGGTACTAAAACTAGTGCAGGGCTTTTGCAGAAGTTCAGAATAGGGCCTTTTGAGTTCAGCACACCAAACACTGACTTCTCATCATAGTTTTCTATACATGGATCTAGCTTCTTACCCAGTTAGGGCTCCTACCTACCACTTAACCAAATGTTAGTGCTAATTCTAGTATCTCCTGTAGGTGGGAGCCCTAGCAGTAGAAGAGTCTGAGTTGTTTTTCTGTTCTATTCTAAAGTACACTCTTAGCAAGCCAGTCTTTCAACAGACTATATATAAATTAAGCTGATGAGTCTCAGCAATGTAGATATCACTTTGTTTATAGACCTTCAATGAATGCTAAATCATTGACAAAGTGTGAAATTGTAACTTCTCATCTGAAAAACTGGGAGTCTGCTCACTCATTTGGAAGGTACAGTATAAGGTTATGGAACTTGCTAAACAGGTGACATCATTGATGTCCAATCAAAAAAGCTACACTTCTGACTATGATTTCTCTTTGTAGTATTCCAAGCATCAAAGACAAGACTATACATTTGGCTAAGTATTTATACTGTAGTATTATTAAAATAAATTGTCTCTGCTTTTGAATACCTCTGGTTCTGGCAGCAAAAGTGCTATAAAGTTTTGAAACTAAGTTCTGACTGCAGAAAAACTTAAAAAGTTAGGAAACTCTTTAAAGATGTAGCTATTAATTAGTACCATCTTTTAGCTCAACTGATGCAACAAACACATGTTCCTTGGGAAGTGGCTAGTAATGAATGGATGCCTTTCTTAAACAGATGGTGTTCTAGAAGAATATCACTATGGAGCAAGCTACAGTAAGTGATAAGAAAATAAATTATTCAGTAAAGCTACTTCTTCAAAAGCTTGGAGTTTTATTTGATAGACTTTGGCTTACTTGGAAATTGCTTGTTTATCACTAATTTCCATGCTGCTGTCATCTAGCCTTCTAAACATTAGACCACAGTAACAGATTCAGAGTTCCTTGTGAGAAGGGTGTGCATCATCACTCAAACTTTATTCCTTCATTGTTGAATGCCTGTTGGAATCCTTAAGCCAAGAAACTAGCTCTGAATATTTCGCAGGTCTCATTGGAAGTATTAGAAGGGCAGCTAGGTGCTGGGTTTCTGCAAGTTTTGACTCTTAACAGTGTTCTCAAAGTGAAAATCTTCAAGTTCTCAAAGCAGATGCTTCTAGGCAGGCTTGGTCACTGGGGTCCTGCCGGTGGAACCTAGGGTACAATTATGTTACTGGTAGAATATGAAAAAGTAGAGCTAGCATGGCTGTATTTATGCTCCATACAACAACAACAACAAAAAAAAAGCCCTGTCTGATTATTTAACAAGGTACTCTTTAAATCTTTCCTGTTTTAAGTTAAAGTTTCAGTATGAAGGCTTACTTAAAATAAGGACCTGATGGCAGTGTAGAGCTTTGGAATGACTTTTTTTCCCTCAGATTTCTAACATCTGCCTAATTTCCAAACCTGGAAGAGAGGAGTGTTCAGCTTTATACAGTGAACATCTTCCTCCCACGGGGTCTTTGAAAATGCTTTTTTCACAGCAAAAAAAATCATCACCCTACTATCACTTTTAAGGTTCTTTTCTATGCTGTGAATCATGCTTTTCATATTCTCTTCCTTCCAGTAAAAAAAAAAAAAAGATTCACCTACATTTGCTTTGAGGATTCCATGATTACAGTCAGAACAAAAACCTCAAGTGTGCCTCAAGCTATACCTCAAATAGTTGTTAAAAATAAGCTCTATTAGAAGTTAGTTGTAAGTGAACTTGTAGTGCAGAAGCCCTGGTGATAAATGGCTGTGGAATGTGTTTCTCACTGCAGTCTGCAAAAATATACTGAACAATGCGTGAAACTGAATTATTTTTTTTTAAGACTGACTAGCTGCCACTTATTTTCTTGATACCAGACTTCTTAAAAGTAAACAGTCTGACAAGAAACATGTAAACAGGTGACTGAGATTTCTCTTTACTCAAAGCCAATGAATCATTCCATAGGCAGTAATATTTTCATTCTCCTTGAATTTTATTTTCATATAAATTTGCATTCATTGTTCTTCATAGCACTGATTATGAAGTCTCGGTTTTCCATTCACGTATTAGATTATTCTACTTGGTAATATACTAGATATTGGGGAAAAGCTCAACTTCTACTGCAGTCTTTTTGTTCTGACAAGGCCTTGGCTGCTCTGCACTAATAAGGTTACAAAATTCTATGATTCTATGATGGCTAAAATGTTCTTTAAAAGAAAAGTGTTTTAGTTTTCCTGAACTGTTGTAGCTTGTTTCACATGTTTGTAATGAGATCTTTTAATTTGTGAGTAAGTTCTGGGTTAACTTAGAGAAATAAGATAAGCTTACAGGCCTTATGTGTCAGCATTGCTGAGTTGTAAATGCGCACAAGTCAGATGATCTAGCGTGGCTTGGGCCAATTTGATAGAGCAGCATTTATTAAGTGGGAAGAGACGAATAAATCTGGGAATAACTTGCATCCTGAATGCTAGACTGCTTTCTTCAAGAGTGGCTCTAGCTGTGGTCCTCAACCTTTAGGGCTTTCCTGGCATAATAGTGAATGGTCTGGAACCATACAGCTGCAATTCAAGTCCTAAAGCTGTAATATGACTGACCTGCTCTTAGCTTGGTGAATCCTTCTGCCTTTGCAGTGAAAAAGTGACAATGTGATGGAGTCCTGTCATGTGCCTTCTTGCTACCATTAACAAAAGACTCAGTATCCGGGTTTGCACTCTGCTGCCAAGAAAATAGGTGTTCCCTGTGTTCTGTGCGTGGGAAGAGAACTTGTACAGGTTACAGGTGGAGAGACATAATTGCCCAATGTTTTACTTCTATATACTTGAATTCAGAGTCAGATCTGGCAGGCAGAGGATTTGCGGTTTGGAATGAGAACTTGAGTGCAGCCTACAGTTAACTATGTAAATGCAAATTGGCTGTGTGCTCCATATATGCTGCTTCTGTTTCAGTTTTGACCAGTATACTGAAAATACTATAGTTCTGTCTCCTCACACATTTTCAAAACTCTTAAGCTTTTGTTTTATATAGAAACTTGAATATATCTCTGTTTTTTACTTTGGTCAATGAAGAAAATCCAACTTGGTACTCATAAAAGTGATAGTATATAGTTTCTCTTAATTAAAAGGAAGAAAGGTAATTGGAATTATCTTCTAGACTGAAACGTAATAAGATTTCTCTTGTCTGTTGTATTCTTACTTTAGTCATGTTAAATATAAAGTCATGTTTATCGACTGTACATCAGAATATATGTTCACGTGGGAAGTTAAAATCCTAAGAGCTGCCACCGGAAGCAGTGATAGTTTTAGAGGCAAGTAACTGCAACTATTAAGTTCTTGGCCAGGGTGGAGAGGTCTACTGATTAAAATAGGTTATAGTGCAAGTCCTGCATCTTGCTATCTAGACTGATGGAGAATTGGCACTCGTATAAAGTCAGATCACAGGGACTATCTGGGGAGATGGATAGAAAAATGGTGAAAGATGCAGGAAGCTGACATTTCTCAGTGGCAGTCATTGATCCATAAGGTGATTTGGGGCAAATTGCTTGTCTATACCTGCTTACCTGCCTCTAAGTGGCAGTGTTTGTTGTCTTTGAAGGGCTTCTCCATTGCGATAACGTTCAGATTTTTTTTTGGCTTCAAGTATTTTGAAGTTGCTGAAAAATCTCTAGCTCAAGTTTTTCTGCTTTTTTGGCACTGAAACATATTTCTCTCTGTTCCTGAATTAAATATAAGCTATTCAGGACAGATGTTAAGATCTTCATTTTCCTTGTCCTCTTTTGTTGACCTTCTGTGAAGAGATGTAATAACTTAGTCCTTCAGATAACGTTCAGTAGAAACCACATAACTTGTTTTTAATTTCATATTTTTATGGGTAAAGTTACAGGTCTGTCACAAAACAGTAGTGTATGCTGTGCCACCGTCCTGTTGTTAGAGACAGAAAGATTTGTTAGCCTTTCTGCCTTTTAAACTTTAATGTTGTTACACTGGAATTAAAAGTAGTTACTCAATAAGCATGAAAGCATTGTAGATTTCGATAAGCAATGAAAATACCTTAGCCAAAGCTGGTCAGTTATAAATTAAAAGTAGCATAAGGGGTTTTTTCAGTTGCTTGTAGCCATTATTAAGGTTTACAGTTAAAAATGTTTGTGGATTGATTCACAAATATCTTCTGAGTCTTTGATGAGAACTAAGAAAATATGTAGTGTTTCCTTTCAGGAGTATCATTTTGCAAACTGCTACTTCCTAACTTCTACAAAAATGAGTGCCAGAGTTCAGCATGTATTGTGAATTTTTGTGGTGTTACTTAAAGAATTTGAGAGAATGGAATTGCCCAAATGGCTGTTAATCTCCTGGACTCACCATTCCTCGGCATCAAGAGTGGTGATGTCGGTATTCTCCACTGCAGTCTCTCAATATTGTTTGAGTACTGAATGTATGATTAGGCAAAAGCTGGAGCTGATAGCATTTAAACTGACTACTGCAGAACTGCCTAGCTTAACTGCAAAATGACAGTTTATGCTCCAGAAGAAAATTAAGTCTACACACAATCCCTCTGCAGTACCATAATAACTGACTAGAAACCTGCAAAAATACCCCTTTGTTTCACAGTGATTATAACATATATGTCCAAAATTACATTAAGAGGAATGCCACCTAATTTCTTATGCTGTTTCACTTAAGGATTTTGTTAGAAACAGCTAACTTGTTAGGGAGGGGTATGTGGGCAAACAGTTTTCTTCCATTCTCATAGTTCTGAGAACAAAATTGAAGCCAATGCTATTTGCAATTGAGTTGCTTCATCCCTGTCAATTCCACTTTCTGGAAATCCAGTAAGTGCATCTCAGGGTGGAATTTTCATTTCACTTAATACATAGCAAACTTCTCAGGGGACATGCTAAATAACGAAGTTTGGTTTTTTTTCTTGAAACAATGAGTATCCTGGTAACAAATCAATTATCAAACATGATGTATCAGATACCAGTTTGGGATTTCCAGCAACATGGTATGAGAGTTTTTATCTTTCAAAGGGGTATTTCCTGAGATTTTGGCAAGCAAATTTTCAAATTTTTGCAGTACTATAGTTTTTAAAGCTACGTATTCCATTCTCTGTTTTCCAGGTATTTTGATGTAGCAGACTTACGCTTTCTGTATGCAGTTTTTGTTCAAAATTATGTTTATTGTATGAAAAGTTAAAATACGTGCTCTGTTGAAACTCAAGACTTTCTGAGGGACTTCAAAACCCAGTTGGAATTTTTGTGATGAAGGTGCTCTTTTTTTAGCTCCTGAAACGCAGAGATCATATTACCAAGTCACCTATTAGGTACTTAAACATTAGTCTTTATTGAAGCGTTTTTCAGCATTGCAGATATCTAGTGTTACACTATCTAGTGTCTTACAATTTACCTGTTTTAAAAAGACATCTGCTGTGCTGTGTTGCTGAACGTTGCCAAGTCTGATTGCTAGCCAAGGCCTGTTTGTTCTTTAGTCGCTGACAATTTTGTGACTGTGCTCCAGAGATATGACAGATAATCAACTGCCTCTTGCAGTTGGTAAAAGGTAACCCTGACCTTTCCTGCAATAATTAGTGTCAAATATACTCCACACCTACATCTTTTTCTCCACCATGGGGTAGAAACCCAACGTCATGGTTTTTTTATTATTTTGTTATAGTAAGACAGAATTAAAACTAGCAGGCTAATGCCAGAATCTTGTGCAAAATTTGAATACTGAATTATATCAGCTAGGAAACTACTGGAGATTTTTTTTTAATGTATTTTACTTCTTATATGTATGTTAGAGTACCGATTACTGAAAGGAAAAGATGCTTGAAAGAAATTCCAAATGAGGAACAAACCAACTGAAGTGGTCTTGGATAGATGTTGACTTTCCCTGTTGACTATTGGCAAAACACTTGAAAACTACTATTACACCAAGCCAAGTATTTGAAAATACTATACTGAACTTATTTCACTTCATAGACATTAACTGGGTAGCTCTGAAGATCTCAAGAGTGTTGTTAACACCATTCTGAAACTGAGCTTTGGACTGATCTTTCCATGACGTTTCCTTTTCATGATAAGCAAGAAAGTCTTTGCAATCCGATTCTTAAAGTCAGTTGCAAAGGCTAGAAGTCTGGCACTTGTGATTCTAAATTCCTTTTGACATGTCTCTTGCCATGTGTGAAGATGAAACTGGATGTACGCAGCTGTATTAAGTGTCTAAATAACTTGAAATTGGATTTTGCCCAAGTAACTTTAATGTAGATGAAAATTCTGAAGTTGTGCTATGTATCAGGTGTAACCTGATGTAGTATAGAAATCTATAATTTGTAACATTTTTCTGCCTTTGGTGCCAAAGCCCTTTATTGAGACTGGGCAGCACTTAAATTATAAGTTTATGTTTTTGGTTCATTTCTCAGAAACTGTGATAAATGGAATAATTGTATACAGGGTTTTAGTTTTTCAGGGGGAGGGATTCAACTGGATATTAGAACTGTTGGGGTCATATGCCTGTCACTCTTTACTGTGAAAGAGACTGAGTAAGGCTTTGATGCAACAGGCTTACACGTCCCATCATATCTGTACTAAGCAGTTTTCCAATGTTAGATATTGTTTCGAGAACTGATATTGTGTTCCTTTGTCTTCCCTAAGCTCAGTAAATACAAATTCTCTCATCTGTATTTTTTTATGGAAAGGGTCATTACATCAACTCTCAGCTGCATGGAGAAAGAAGTTATAAAAAGGTAAGCATTGCAAACCAATTGGATCATCTAATTCAGCTTAGTGCAGTGCCGGCTGCTTCTTATCTACTGTATCCTGTCTTTCCTTGGGGTCACATAGGTCATTTACTCTGACAAGGGAGGGTGATAACGTTGGACACCACCTTTGACAGTGAGTGTTGAGTGCAGAGGCACAACTGCAACAACTGGTGGTGTACTGTTCATCTTGGGTTTAGCCTGCTAAAGAGTTGGGGGACAGGCTGTCAAAAATCAGGAGTATTTTACTGTGCTGTTTTTATTCTTTCACCCTTTTAGTAGGTCAGTTGCATTGGACCCTGACTCCTTAAAAAGGGATACTTCTTGTGATAAACTGTGTAAGCTTATTAGTCCAACCTCAGATGACCAGTTGGTAGGCAATATCTGCTTTTAATCTGTACATGATGCTGTCCTTTAAAATTCTCACCCTGTTTTTTGCCTGCTTTGAAGTATATTAGTTACTATGGAAACAACATCAGTGTTATGGGCTTCTAAATCTTGAATATATTTAAGTAGTCTTGTTTTCTTTCCTCTTGTGTGTGAATACAGTTGTTCTTTTCCTCCCACACTGCATCTGCAGCTTGTTGCAGAAAGTGATGCTAAGCAAACTCTTCACTATTGCCTCCTTAAAGTTGAATGCTAGGAGATTGTGTATTTGAACATACTCACATTGGAAATTCTGATACAACCTTTCATGTTTGTGGTGATCAGAGCCTGATTCTATTTGTGCCAGAGAGCAATAAATATGAATATAAATTTTAAAGCAAAGACTTGGTCAGTTATTTTTTGGTGTATCACAGAATGGTTGTCATTGGAAGACATCTTCAGACATTATCTGATCCAACCTGCACTGCTCAGACAGGGCCAGCTAGAGCCAATTTTCCAGACTGATGTCCTGAAAGTTTTTGAATATCTCCTATGACAGAGATGCCACAACCACCTCTCCAGGCAACCTCTGGCAGTGCTCAGTCATCCTCACATTAAAAAGATGTTTTCTGTTCACCAGACAGACTCTCTTATTTTCTATTTGTTCCCATTGTCTCTGGTCCCGTCATTGGGGACCACTGGAAGTAACCTGGCTCGGTCCTCTTTATGCCCTTGCTTCAGGTATGAGTACACATCAGTGAGATTTCTGCACCTTCCTCCAGGCTTTCTCTGGGCTAAACAGTCCTAGATCTCTCAGCTGTTCCTCACAGGAGAGATGCTCCAGTCTCTTAGTCATCTTTGTGCCCCTTTGCTGGACTCTAGTATGTTGGTGACTCTCTTGTACGGGGAAGCCCAGAACTGGATGCAGCACAGCAGCACTGCAGGTGTGTCCTCACCAGCACTGCTTAGAGGGGAAGGATTGCTCACATTTCTATTTGGATGTTTCAGCTTTCCACGCTTTAGTCCTAAATCTCGTTTAATTTTCTGTCATAATCTCCTTAAATGGAGTACTTGATGGCAAGCTGGTAGCAGACTTTGTAAAATAATGCTGTTTCATAATTTTATACCTACTCCTTTAACCTTGCAGTTTGGTTCGAGACCAGAAATTAAGACAGTTAAAAATCACTAAGGAAAAAGGAAAGTGAATGTCAAGTTTAAGAAGCTCAATCATGGCTCAAGCTGGAAGGCAACTGGAATCTAGAAGTGTTGTCACAAAAAACTGATTCACTTTCTAAGATAAAGGATATATTTGGCAGGTGATCTGGTAAAGTTCCTAATATATGATGTTACACTCTAAAGAAAATAAACAAACCTCTGAGCAGAGGTAGAGGCTGCTGTTATTTGTTTAAGCAATTCTGGAATGCTTTGGCATTGTTTCATTTCCTAGCACAAAAGAAGAAATGACCTCTTTGTGAAAAGAATGCTGTGGATAAGCTGGTTGGTACCTTATCAACTTTGCTGTTGTAGTTACGCCAGCCAGACATGTTAGTGTGACTTAGACATACTCTGCTATGGTATTTATACTTTGTCAGAGGTGTTTTGAGATTGATTTGTTACCTCATCTGGCATAGAGAGGTGCCGTCAAGTTCTCAGAATTGATAAAATGTAAGCCTGCTTTACTGGGAGTTTATTTAAAACTTCCTGGCTTCAAGGAACTTTGGAAAATATGATGGTTTGCTACTTTTATCATACCTATTTAATAGCATTGCTCTTACCTGCTCTTCCCCAGTCTTGCTGCTTTTAACAAATGATGGGCTGAAGTATCATAGCTGACGGCATATCGTTCAGACACTTTTGACTTATATTTCCAGTAGGATTGTGCGGGAGAGCAGAATCCTGAATGCAAGGTGTGTGAATTCTAATCTGAAAGGAAAGGCAAACTTTAAAATATCCTGTGGTTTGCTCTGAAGGACGTCAGAGGCAGACTGGACTAGCCCACTGAGCTTTCTGTCACTTATAAGCCAATCTAATCAGCCAAGAACAACTTTTTTGAGTTGAGAGCCACAAGTATGGTTGTGTGTCTAGGGAAGGGTTCTCTATTTTTAGTAAGCTGGTTATCATCTGGCTCTCAGCATCATGCCATGTTGAAAGTGTGGGGTGGGGGATCTGGAAAAAAATAAGTTGGGACTGATTTTGCTACTTAATTATTTCTGGTTTTCCTGTGCCATGCTGAACAAAATTAGATTAGTCAGAGAGGCATATTAAGAAACAGACTTAGAGTTTGTTGGGTGCTAGTGCATGGGGTAGAAAAATACAAAACCATGCAGGTGGCTGAAAGAGATTGAGGCTACAGGGGAAAATCAGTATAGATATGAACAAATGGATCTTGTAAAAATAACAACAAGAAAACCAACAATCAAAACAACATACAAACCAAACACCCCACACCCTAATTATTAGCAAAAACTCAGCCATCTCTATATATTTCAAGTTCATAGAATCATACAATGGTTTGAGTTTGAAGGCACCCTAACGATTATATAGATCCAAGCCCATGCCATGGTATGGGACACCTCCCACTAGATCAGGTTGCTTAAAGACCCATCCAGCCTGGCCTTGAACACTTCCAGAGAGGGGGCATCCACAGCTTCCCTGGGACCCCTGTTCCGGTGTCTCACCACCCTCATAGTAAGGAACTACTTTCTAGTGCCTAATCTAGATCTACCCTGTTCTAGTTTAAAACCATTGCCCCCTGTCCTATGACTGCACGCTCTTGTAAACAGTCCCTCCCTATCTTTCTTGTAGGCCTCCCTTAAGTACTGAAAGGCCGCTATAAGATCTCCCCATAGCCTTCTCTTCTCCAGGCTGAACAACCCCAACTCTATCAGCCTGTCCTTGCAGGAGAGGTACTCCAGCCCTCTGTTCATTTTTGTGGCTCTCCTGGACCTCCTCCAACAGGTCTATGTTTTTCTTGTGTTTGGGGCTCCAGAGCTGAACACAGGACTCCAGGAGGGATATCACAAAAGCAGAGTAGAGGGGGAAAATCACCTCCCTTGACTTGCTGGCTGTGGAAATAGAACATTTAGAATTCTTGTTGGTTTGGGCCTTTGTTCCAGTCAGGCCAGAGGTAGGATTGATGAGATCTGGTGTGTTGTACAAGTCTTTATCAAAGCATTTTTGCCAAGAATTGTGGGCCACACTTGAAAATCTGTGCTCCTTTTCCACATTCTTACCAGCAAACTCTTCTTCCCAATTTTTTTTCCATTTCTCACAGTTGATATTCTATAAATATAATGATTGGAAGTTAAGAATTGTTTCTCAAATTGAAGAGGAATGTGTGTCCCAACTACTAGAGTATGAAACAGTAACTTACACATGTAGTGTTAATAAGGTGTGTGCAAAGAAATTATATGAAGCAGGCTTTTGAAGTGAAGGGGTACAGCAGTAGATTACCAAATTGGGGATAGATGGGCCTGAGCCTTTGTGGCAGCTGCTCTCAAGGAGTTGCAAATCTGAAGCGGTGATTTAAAAAGGAGGAAGTGCTGCCAGGGAGAAGGTGCAGTTAGGCAGAACCCTGGCAAATAGCTCAGGGATACGGCTTTGGGTTCTAGGTGAAGAAAATGTGGTGAAGGATAAAAACAGAGAAGTTGAAAGTTTTTGATTTACATATTATAAATGGAGGAAAGAGAAGGCTGAGAAACTGAGTGACAGCTCATCTTCCTAAATATCTAACAATGATATTTGGTAAGTATTTTCATGCTCTCAGCCTAGAGGAGTTAACTGTTGGTGTCTAAGCAAGGTGAATAACTTTTTATCCTGAGTATTCGTTTGTGTGCTTCCTCTATAAATTGCAATATGTGAAGAGCAGTTAATAAAATATTACTGAGCAGTTAATAAAATTTTCACTTTAGAGTTCTAATTGCCCTACTGTTGTGGAAAAGATAGGAAAACATTTCATTTTTATTATGTAGCTATCAGACTCATATTTTTGCTTTTATATACAAGTGTAGAATATACAATACTACTTCATAATGTGTGCTACGAAGTTGGGTTTTTTCCCAATAAACTGTGAAGCAGGATTTTTATTTTTTTTTTGAAATTCCAAATTTCTCGCTCTAAGTTCTTAAAATTCTGGCACTGTTAATGTGAGTTCAGACCTTGGCATTTTGACAGAGCATTACTGCCGAGAATGACATTTGATGTTCACAGGAACTCGGGCTTGTAGGAATCTCCAGTTCAGAATGGAGGCAAAATTAGATTTTTGTCAGGTGCTGGAAACTAGGTGGCCTGGGGTGTTCTTCAGAACTTAAAACAACTTGATCTGAATTCCTGCCTAAGTGTATAAATTAATATAGCTATTTCATGAAACTGACAGTGCATGACACAATCAAGACTACAAAGCTTTCAGGTGTTAATTTACTAGATAAACTAGATTTAATTGTCTTGGCAATAGTCTTGGCATACTCTGAAAGCACGGTGCATTTTTATAGCAGTTTGTCTTTTTTTTTTTGTTTAGCTTTAGGTTACAGTTGATGTCTTGGTGATATTTTAAGAACTGGGAGGATATCTTTTAAGACACTTATCTGTGTGTTACTTTTGTTTTGAAGGTTTGCTATTTTCTGTTAAAATGGGGTATTTAAACACTTTTTTTGGTGAGAATCTTGTATACTATGGCTTCACGATCTCAAGTTCACCTTTTTCTCTGAAATACTGTCCTAAATATTTGAAAACAGAACACTCATCCATGCTATAGTTCACATGATTTAATGTATGCTCAATATGTCATAAAATTTGAGATGTTTTCATGGGATATGTGACGACAAAGTACATAGGCGTTATAATATATGATATGATATGAAACCAATTGGTAACCAGGCAAATAGAGACTGATTATTTTCCTTTCCTATCTGTTTCAGTCTCTTTTCCATCTTTACTTAAAATGCAGCTAAAATTAATCTAAAACTATATGTACAAGGAGCTAAAAAGCAGCTTAATATAATTTCAGTAATATTTCATATTTGATATTAAGGAGTGATACCTTTGTTGCTATTTTACTAAATGGGGTGGGAAATACTGTGGAAATTGCTCAAGAATTCAGTAGCATCTTTAACACTGCTGTAAAACATGAGGGATCTAGTCTTAGTGGGTTAAGACACTTTCATCTCTTAATTACAAAAGGGCTTCAGGGTTTGCTTTTAATATTTTTAAATATTTGCTTTTAAGAAAATCAGAGTTAGTTTTAGCCTCTTTTCTATCCCATTTTATGGTTGTACTGCTTCTGATGAGTAACGTGTCTCAGAGGGAAATTGTGAAAAAAGAATCTACTTCCTGTGATAAAACTTTCTCAAATACACTTTAGAAAATGCTTCTAGAATTCTTCTGTGATTGTTTGATTTAAATGAATGCCACATATTAAATACTGAAGTCATTACTCTATACAGTGTAGGTAGAATTGTCTGTCAGCGTCTTTGTCGAGTATCTGATTGAAACCACAGTACAGAAAACTGATCAGAGTTGTTATTGGTGAGAACATGAAAATGCCAAGTTATTGACCAATAGCTCCAGCCAATAGCTGGAGTTTTACTCAGTGTTCAGAAGCTGGAAGAGCTACAAAGAAGTTTGACCCTGGATAAAATTAACTCTTTGTGTTTGAATTCTAGTTCACTCTTCTGCAAATTGTGTCTCAGGTAGTTAGTGATAGCGATGTCTTGGGAACTGGACATTGTTCTTTTTGGGTTTTTGTGGCTTTTTCTCCCAGGCTTGTGATTAACTGGAACCTTGGAAAAATGATGCTAATTAGTCTATACTTCACCTAGAAATATTCAGTTTACCTACTGCTTTGGATTCAAGCAGGTTGACCAACTGATAATGAAAGAAAACATACTTTAGTCTTTTTAAATTGGATACCTTGTAGTGGTTTTTATTGATGGATGAGGCTTTTTTTGATTAGAACAGTCCAATTTACCTTCATAATATAGCCTTTTAAATTTAAATGTAACATGAAACAATTACAGAAATTGAATGAGGATCAGCAAGATCTGTAATTGTTAGTGATATTCAGGATGGCTGAACAGTAGGTGTTTTCCTATTTGGATGGTCAAATACATCTAGGAACAAGTACAATGCAATGCAGGAAATAAAATGCTGATTTTAATATATTCATTGCTTTTTAATGGGGATCTAGTCTTGACAATTCCTGTCCATGGATGCCAGTATCTTTTAATGTTTGTTATAGCTAATGCTTTAAAACAGTTTTAGAATGCGCTTTTTTCCATAAAATAATGAATTTTAATGACATATATGCAAATAACAGTTTCTGGGTTGATTGAGGAATTTGTAAGAATGAAATGTTACTTTAATGGAGGTATGTTTTATATTCTGTGGAGCTGATCTGAGATAGCTGGAAACTAGTTTGCGAAGGAAAATAGCAGGAAGGGCTAAATTACAATGGTGAATATGTTGATATGGTATCTCTTTATAGATAAGACTGAGAATAATGCTTGTTATTTCTGTCTCAAAACTGAAGATTGTTAGCAATATTCCAGTGAAGGACTGGTGGGTATTAGTTTTCTTTCAGTTCTGATGGTTTGTGATGTGCACGCTCTTCTCCAGGTACTACAGTGAGATCAGGAAGCTCATTTGAATTAATGTGGGAGCAGGGTTTGAGCAAAGATCCCAAATGATGTGTTCTATTTTCAGCTCTGTTCTAACACAGCAGGCTAGTGGTTATCTTTAAGCACTTAAATACTCATTGTAGGGTCAGTATGACTCTCTGCCTTGCACTTGAATTTTTATGTAAAAGTAGGCTAGCAGCCTCCATTTCCGCTGCCAGATCCTCAACCTTTCCTAGATACACCTATGTAACTGAGCCTTGGGGGCCTATCAGAGGTTATTTAGTCTCTGGCAGCTGCACTCTGGGTCTAGTTCCCATCCTTGATGTTGTGATTTCAGTGGGTTTTGCCAGGAGAAATTTTATGGCTGTGCAGAGCATGCAGCAGAAACTGTTTCTAGGACTTCCATGGAGCCTTTAGATAATCTCATGTTACGTTCTCATACTTTGTGCTTTAATTGGTGACTGAATTGGAACCATAATCTGCATTTAGATTAAACCTCTTCTAATTTCTACCTAGTTGCTTATGTCACTGCAGAGAAATAAAGGTTGCATGTGCAATGTGTATCATTAAGTCCTATGTGCACGCTGCAGGCAAAAGCTCCATCACTCTTAAGTGAGTGGAAGTGTGCTGGCATTATCTAGATCCCTAAAGATTAAATTATAAAGTCGTAGTCTTCAAACAGGTTTTTAATTATTAATAAATATCTTCAAAAATGTTTTTATGGAAATACTGTGCTTCTACTGTGTGATGTTTATGTATATGTAGATATGGACAAAGATTTTGAAAACTTCCCAAGCTCTAACCTCTTTTTTAAAACCTCAGGACCTCTACATTTTCAAAAGCTAGGGTCTTAGCCTGCCTATAGAGAGCATTATGACAGTAACCATAGTACATTAGTGTGATGAAGTGGTAGGAAAAAAGCTGCTTGTGTGTTCACCTACTGAAGATTTTTTTTTGTAGTAAGTGACTGTATCAATGTGTTAAGAACTAAGGGACTGGATGTGCAGTCTGTTCCATGTTGCTTATTAACAAAACAGTTAGTGAACTAATCATGGTGAAATGGTATTCTTGCAATGCAGACTGGATTTGGTTTAATACTTACTTTGCGTGTAAATAATTACTTTAGTAGTTTAATGTTTTCCAGCCAAAAGCTTTGGAATCAAGTTGCCAAATCAGCAGACTTTTCTGATCAGAAAGTACTGTTGGACAGTAATCATGGCATAGAAAGTATGTATTTGAGTCATGGGAGTCGGGGGTGCTTTTGCTTGATGCTAGCACAGACTCTTGGCTCCAACTATAGTTTGAGAGATGTGGACATCCCTCCGTCTTTTTAAAGAAACCTAAGATAGGAAGAAACAAGACTAATTTAGTGCTACTGTTGAAGCACCTATTTAAGTGCACTGGAATGCTTCAGCTCTGATATGTCAGAAATGTAAAGAGAATTTACGGGCTTGTTTCCTGATGGGCCCCTCCCAGGCCGCTTTCCTCTCGTAATACTTTCAGAGAAACTAGCGCTTACACAAGGAAGCAGGGTAAAGATGCTGAGGGAAGAATTGTGCAAAATCCACTGAGGTGGGCCTTAGTTCTCTGTCTGGGACTCCACTGAGAGACCTTGGACCCAAAGAGCAAAAATTCTACCTGGAGTGCTGGAGCAGCAGAGCCTCATCTGCAAGCCGTGAAAAACCTGCTGTACTCCTAGAAAAGTATAACACTGAACAAGGAAATGCCCTGATTTGTTATATGTGCTAAGCCAATCCCTGTTAATGACTAGAAAGGCATAGAACAATATTCCTCAAACCAATACTGAGAATTTCTTCTTGTTAAATGTAGCATGCTCAGATGATTGTGTGTTATTTTCAAAGAACTTTAGGTTGAAGGGTGCTGTGTATGCTTTCTAGCTTTTATTTCCGACTCCTTAGGCAGTTGAGATTTGAGATGACAGCTCTTGAAGAATGGGAATTATAAGCAGTTTCCTTCACTAACGTCTCCTTTTCTTCCTACTCCTAATTGAAATGAAAAGTTATATTATTCTAAATAGGATAAAATTGGTTTACATCGTGATTGCAATGTGCAATCTTAGAAACTCGTCTAATAAGCAACAGTCTTTAGGCCATTAAAATCAAGAAAAGTGTTTTATCAACACGGGGAGTAATTGTGATAACGTCAGAGCTTAGGTTTTTGTAAACGAG
>NW_009717538.1:0-298 GCF_000703405.1 Apaloderma vittatum | reverse complement strand
GAAAGCGGGGGGGGGGGGGGGGTTGGGCTTTATTGTTGGAAAACTAGCTGACTGTCGCATAATGCTGATCCGCGCTTCCTAAATAAAGAAGATTATTTGCCCCGAGTGCTTACACCGTGCCCCGTCGAACAATTCCTATGCTCAGATTTAGCGCGTCAGAAAAGCCTGTTTTGTGTTTTACCCGTCCGCGTTCATATGGTAATTTGCAACCTCCTGGCCCGGGTTGCTCGCAGCGGCTCCTCATCGCTGCCACAGCCTTTTAGCAACGCTCAAGCCCCAGCGTGTGCCGCGGACACCG
>NW_009717537.1:0-3138 GCF_000703405.1 Apaloderma vittatum | reverse complement strand
GGCAGTGAGCAGTGCGCATGCCCCGAACCGATTATTCAATCACTGATAACGATCCTCGTCCTGCCAGGTTTGGGGGTGCGGTTGGCTGTGAACTCCGGGACAAGCACAGGGTTGGTTTCTTTATTTTTTTTTTACCCTTACCGGTGTGTCAGGCCTGCAGAGGACTCCAGTCTCCTCCAGTCAGGCACTAGCTGAGGAGGAGGCCTCACCTGCCGTGTGTCATCACACTCCAGACAAGCTTATCCGTCTCTTCGCACCATGAAAAACCTTTTCCTCTTGTCATGGTTTCTTCCTGCCCTGTCATGAAAGCAGGCTAGTCTTGAAATGAAAACCTGCAACATGGCCGTGTTCCTCCCCTGCTTCAGGTGTACAGGGCACATGCAAGAAGTGTCTTGCTTATGTGCAGCCTTTCTTGCTAAGACTTCCTAGCCTTCACCCAGATTTCATCCTGAATAGCACCATCTCCCTCACCTTCCCTGTCCATGCTACTCCCACCTGCCCTCATTTTCCTCTAAGTTTTCATCTCCTACCCTGTTCATGGCATTCCTTCATCTTTTATCATCTCTGCCAGCCCAACACATCTGTCTTCTCCACCGTGCCACACGACAGGCCCACATGTCTGCCCTAGCCCTGCAGTTCTTGTACATTCCTGTTGATGAAGTTGCTCCTCATTCACCTGTGTTGAAAGCTGTAAGGACCTACATGTGAGGACAGCCTAAGCATCCAGCTGCAGTGAAAGGCAGGAGTGAACTCCGTCGAAACGAGGATGTGCCACTGTCATTCCTTGCACCGCCTCTGTCCCACACCAATCGTATTACATAGGCTCTGCTTCTCCCTTTTATATGCATGTGTGCGCTTTTGTCCCATGTATTCTGGCCACCTGCTTCACTTCCACCTTTCCCTTGGCAGCATGCAGTTTCATAAAAACAGTGCCTACTGAGAGGGTAACCTGGATCCAGTCTGTCTGAAAGTCCAGTGGGTTGCTTTCATTTTCACTGGAAGCAAGCAATATCTGTGGGTTGGATAAGCTGTAGGAGAAACTGGACATCATTTTGACTGACGGGAGCCAATGGCTTCTGAAAGCAGGGGAAGAGTCAGTGACCACGCAAGGAGTTTGCAAGAAGCATACCACAGGTGACAAGAAATGAGAGAAATCTGCAACTGTCATAAAACTCACTAAAAAACAGTGAATCTAATACATCCAAGATAGTTCTGGCGGTGAAGCTGTGTGTATCTTGCTGTCGCAGGTTAGGGCTGGGCCAGCCACTAACAGGGACAGTCGCTCTCTAATCCCCTCTTTCCCCCAAGAAAATGGGAAGCAAAAGGGAATGAGGCAGAGAGACTTACAGGTTAGGAAAGAAAAAACTACAACAGCTTTAATGAAACAATTGCAATAATGGTGAAATTATAAAAATAAAGAACTATATGCAACTATAGATAGTAGCCCGGTATCAAACCTGACTCCCTTCCCCAACAGCGATCACCACTGATGCTGCAGAGCAGGAGGCACTGAGGAAGACCCAGGCTCAGCGGGGGCGGGAGCTGGATACAGGGAGCTGGATTCGAGAACTCAGGATCCGGATCAAAAGCAGGAGATCAGATGGAGTCCTCCCTGGGCACCAGCCATTGCAGAAAAAGGGATGAAACTCTCATGATCACTCAATTTATACTAAATATGATGTATATGGGATGGAATACTCTCGTTGGTCACCTGTCCTGTGTATTACCCCCCGGAGGTGCAACCTTTTACTTCCTTGCGACCCTTGTCACTACCTGGCACCCCCAGCGTGGCACACAAGAGCCAGCAGTGGCCTTGGTCACTACAGGAATAAGTATAAGCAAGAGCCTTTCTGCATCCCAGTCCCAGGCAGTAACTGTAAACATCAGGTGTTATCACTGCCAGTAGCACACACTGTCTGCACAAACATGCTGCTGACTTCAGAAAGTGCAGCCTTTTAGAAGAGACTAAACTGGAAAGTAAAGATCACTAAACAGAACTGGGTTTTTAGCTAAACCCAGGACACTTGCCAGCATTTCACAGCAACAGTGCACATCGTGGGGCAATGACTTTGTGTGTCCTACTACTTTATTTTAATACAGGCATTTTAAAATGCAAATGTCAATGTCTCACCCATATGCAAAACACAGACCGTCAGGTGCTCTTGGCTGACGCTAACTTTCAGTCTCTAGAAGACCAAGCTAGCTTGCAAGTTGGTAACTGCTTGGCTAGCAATATCTTGTCTCTGTGAGGCTGTGGTTCCCCATATACGTAACTGCCACACTCTGAGCACTAAGGTGCTCTGTTGGCCTGTGGCAGACTGGCCTCCTGCAGGATCTTTTCCCCATGCATCTGGTAAAATACAGACTGCAACCCCGGAATTTCACTGGGACCTGGAAGATTCAGTTTTTAGTCACGAAAGACCTTGGGCTAATTATTTTGTCTGTCAGTGCTTCAGCTGCAAAATTGTTTAATAACCTTTCCTGCCTCTATTAAGTATTATTCACGTGGATATCACTTGAGTGCGCATGGTCCAGCACACACAGGTGAGTCCCTTCAGGACACAACTTTCCTGAAACACTCCTAGTGCCTGTGGCAGCCGAGCAGAATTCTGTGGTCTCGTCTCCATATTTGTAGGCTCAAGTCCAAAATTAAAACTGCCATCCTGTTACTATATACTGTTTTCTTGCCTTAGGGCCAGCACCTATACCAAATGAAACAGTATAGATAAAGGCCTTGGTACTTTTGGAATTGCATTAGAATACCACAGAATCAGAGAATGTTAGGAGTTGGAAGGGATGTCGAAGGATCATCTAGTTCAACTCCCCTGCCAGAGCAGCATCACCTTGAGTAGGTCACACAGGAATGTGTCCAGGCAGGTTTTGAATGTCTCCAGAGAAGGAAAGTCCACAACCTCTCTGGGCAGCCTGTTCCAGTACTTTGCCACCCTCACAGTGAGAAAGTTTTTCCTACTGTTTATGCGAAACCTCTTGTGCTCCAGCTTGCGCCCGTTGCCCCTTGTCCTGTCATTGGATATCACAGGGAAGAACCTGGTTCCATCCTGCTGGCATTTGCCCTTTATATATTTACAGCTGCAAGAAAAAGTATATGAAACTTTTGGAATTTCATGGTGTTCTGCA
>NW_009717536.1:0-118793 GCF_000703405.1 Apaloderma vittatum | reverse complement strand
AAATAAAAAAATCCTCTATTATATAATTTAAAATGTACAGTGATCTCAATATAAACTGTTTTCTCAGAGAGATAAAGATCACTTCTTACCAAAGAACATCTTTGATTCCAGCAGAGGAACAATAAATCCTTCCTTTAATCATTCACAAAATTAATTAACAGATTCCATCACATATTTATGGCCACTTCTTGTAGGTTTCTTGAAAAGGAAAGAACATGTAGAGGAATTGTTTGACTTGAAAAGGAAAGGACATATAGAGGAATTGTTTGAGTTGCCTTTTAAAAAAGGCAAGTTTCTTTCCTTAAGGCTCCCATCTTGAAAAAGGTGGATTAAGAAATAAATTAAGAAACAAATACAAAGTATTTTCTTCAATTAGCATAATAAGATACTATGTTAGGAATGTTTATTCAGTATTCAATATATTATTTCATTATCATGCACAAATTCTTACCCTGGCAGTGTTGCCAAGGTACAGGAGTCTGGCACCTTTACATCATTTAACAGAACCCTCCCTCCAACTTCTCTGTCCTGTCATCTCTGCAGGTTTTCTTCAATAATTTTATGGAGGATTTAGGTGGGCTGGGGATGTAAAATTTGTTTTCTTTTTTCCTCTCTAACTTTCCAAAAGATACTACCTACAGTATCATAAGATACTACATACAGTATCATAACCATAAACTTGGGTGAGGGAGATTTAGGTAACTAATTGGCAAGCAGAAAACTTTATGGTTTTTGTACGGTGCTTGGCAAACATTTGAGAACAATTTGACAAAAGAATTCACCAACCCAGTGCAGAAATGCAGATAAACACTAGCTGAGCTTATTTCACATTAATAAACTGTGCATGAGAGCTCACAGCTACATCTTGGTATGAGACATTGAAGACCATAAAATTAAGCAGAATGAGCTTTTCTGTCCACCTTCCCTCCAGATGCAAACTGCAGCTAAATAAACTTAAAAAGTAATGTTTGCCACATGCCACGGGAGCAAGGCTAAGCCACAAATTTTTGTCTTCAACAGCTGAATCAGAGCTCTTCCACAGGCAGACATACTGTCAGGGAACATGGGTGTGGATTGTAAATCATATCTCAACCTTTGTTCTTAAAACGAATGAAAAAAAAAAGGAGGATTTCTGTGACAGCTGAGGGAAAGCTCCCCTGCACAGCACTCTCCCCCTCACTTAATAACTACTCACAGCTTGCCTCAATCTTTCCACTTGGGCCCATTTGCCACTAGACCTGGGAGGAAGAATTGACTTAAGTGCTATTTCACACCAGAAATTAACCCTTTCATTTGCCCTTCTCCAGAGATACAAGGTAATGCCACTCGGAGGTGTTGATGCTAGCTGGAGCAGCGTGTCTGCACATACACAAAAGAGGTTATGGGGAGCCCTTTAGGGAATGTATTTTCTACAGTCACAGGCACTTGTATAGGCATGAGATTGGTTAAGCGTGTTAATAACATAACTTGAAGTATACTGTGAAACAAAAGATATGTCTGTGAGCTGACTGGAACAAATAGTGGAGCAGTGCAGACCTGTAATCATCGCAGCTCACGCCACACACCACTGATCATTGCCATGGCAACGGACGGTATTTCATGACATCACTGAAATCGAGGGGAGATAGCAACAAGGGCGAACGGATACCAAACAATTTCTGGAAGGAAGAAATTTGTTTGAACATAAACATTGAGCCGCCTATGATGTCATGCAAACCAAAGGGTAAAGGATGCAGGAAAAAGAGTGCAAGATGCACGCCCAGAAATTTCCAGTGAATAAACCAGCTTCATTCTAATCTTACAATTTTACCATAAAAATTGCATTTGTGTTGAACATCCTTGGTCTTCTCTGATATTTTTCAGAAATGTAATATGGGGCAATATGTAAAACAAGCTACCCAGGGCAGCTGAAAGAAAAGCAAAGCCTTTTATGATTTCGCTCCAGGATCACACTTTTCACACATGTTTACTCATGTGTTTCACACTAGCTTTACCGAAGGGATGAAAAAAAAAAAAGTGTGAACTATGCTTTTATAGTCGGAGACGTATCTTATGGGAATAAAAAATAAGAAAAGAAGCAATGTGGGGAAATGGACCCAATTACTGATAAATGAGACAGTGAGAATCACCTGGCGTAACAGCTCGCTACAAGTGATGAGCACAACACTTTTACAGAACTCAGCTTCATTGAAGTCTAGGTCTTTTCATTGGTTTCCAATGGTTTTATAGATTCCTAAAAAATGAGTACTTTGACCTCCAAGATATGCAAGAAACAAAACATAGGAACTGATCCAAAACTCAGATGTGGCATGTTACTGGTATCTGTCTGCTATGCCGTAGGGCTAAAATCTAGAGCCTAGAAATTTAAGGTGATTCTTGTTTCCAAGTTTGCTTCCCAAACCAACTTTTTTATTGAAGATTGCTTTTTGGTACTCTTTTTCATTTACTGATAGATTTTTATATTGCTGTTTGCTGTCACAATTTTGCATGGTCTTTTTCAAATTATATAAAAGGAGTGATCAATTATCAATAAAAAGAAGAGTCAAAAGGAAAAAGAGCAAGTCCTTGAAACAAAGCAGCATAACATACCATAGGATGTTGAGTATGAAAAGATTAAACTCAGTGATCAATACACTTTAGAAGGATGAATTAGTGTTAGTTCAGACCTAAAAGTCAGTATTACCTTATGCAGATTTACTTGAATTTGGCCATGTATTATAACATGATTGTTTCTGCACCTTCTCCCATCATACAAAATCTAGAGGTGCACTTAAGACATGGCAAAAATTAAGGAAATAAAAAGGAATATTAAAGTGATTAGAAGGTTTAAAAATGTGCTTAGATATTCATATTAATAACAAAAATTATTTAGTAATTATAGATATAAAAAAATTTAAAATATGTCAGTTATGGCACTTACTGAAGGAAAATGTACACTTCTTCAACAGGTACTCCGGTTCCTAATGTTTTTAACGCTTACTTGGATATAGATGATGTAAATTTAATTTTTATCACTGACACAGAAAGAGTGCTAACTGTATACAGATGGAGTAATATGGCCTGCTCTTATAAAAAAATAAAATAAAAGAGAAGTTCTGCTTCTGCTTAAAATACTATGTAAATTTGCTTATGACTCTAAGTCAAGTGTGAAAAGGTTTACTTACAAATATTCAGAAATCATGTAATAGAGAGATCACCTATTTTAACAATGCCATTTAACACTGATATTGTGCTTTAACTTCGGAGCATTCACAGAATTAACCAACTAAACATAGTTTAGTTCATGCATTAGACTTTGTTTATGGAGCTCACAAACCTTTTTAAATTCAGTTGGTATGTGCAAACCCTGTGTCCCAAATTTAGCTCCAGAGAGCAGTTCTTTACAGACAGAAGCAGCTACAAAGCTGAAAATATCAAAAATATGCTACAAATGATACTCTAAAATTGTCTTAAATACTATTGTCAAAACAGACACTGGAGGAGCATTATTTGCTTTATTTAAAGGGTGAAAGAAAAAACAAAGGTTTTGCAATTTCACTGTCAAGTTTGTTAAAAACTAAGATAACTTATTTCCTTGGTGTTCGTTCTGATTACTCCAGTACAGTATACCAGAAAGAAAGTGTTATGTTCCTGCTCCTTTACAGAGGTTTCTGACTCTAGACATATGTCAGTAAGCTACAAAGTTTCTAAGAACCCTTAAAAAGTAAACCTTGTATGCCTAGTTACGTCCTAATACATAAGTATAAAGTAGACAATAGTGAAAACTAGATCAATGGACTTTTATTAGGATTTCAGTAATGGCAATCTGCTTATATAGAAGAAATTACTAGTATTAAAGGACAGACGAGGTGAACCACAGCCACTGTTTTACTGCTATATTGGTAGACCCAAGAATAGTGTAGAGCTCTTTAAAAGCGCAGAGACTAACCTTGCAACAAATAGTCCTGCTGACTGGATTGTTCCAGTTCACATGGTCAACACATAAACAGAATTAGTCCATCTCAACCCTTGGAAAACAGATCTAGGATCAACAGATTGAGGAGAGGCATGGCAAGCTTTAAGAATAAGGCAAATTATCATTAACAATAGAGACTACCCGGTACACTATGATTTAATATACCTAACAAAGATAAGATTATGCAACAGTTGTATTACAGCTGTGCTTTTTTCATGAGTTGAGAGACAAATGCCTGCAGCCATTCCACATCAGTCAGATGTTTGTGGGATGGCATTGTAAATCTTCCTGTGCTGTGGTTTTATCCAGTGCTCAAGCAATGTTAATCTTTTATCTACAATACAAGTTACAATACAAGAAATTTTTCATCCAATTAACTAAATAGTAGTAATAGTAAGAGTATTTCTATGTATGACAAAAAATACTGCAAGGTGGCCTTTGACTGTGCTTTCAGCTGAAATGCTTTAATAAGTTTCCTAACAAATATTTTGTTGGGTATGGGACAGGTCCAAGGTATGAAAACATTTAGAAGGAGAATTTCATTCACAGCTTTACTTCTCTGGGGCAGTTACATGGTGAGGTAACAATACTCTTGGTTTTTTCATGTGAAAAGGATGTATTTCATTGGTAGTTGGAGTTCGATTGCAAACTTAAACAATGCTTAGTTAGACTTATACTTGTTATCAACAGGGTGCATTTTCAGCCTCTGTGAACAGGTAACCACACTTAAAAGCAGAAAAGCTTCCTGTAAAGAGCTCTAGGGAAAAAAAAAAAGTAGTTTGGCCATAAGAGATTTTAGACGTAGACTGGCTGCTTTTAAAGAATGTGCGCAAGTCTAACATCTGGTGCCTCTGACAGGGTTTCTCTAGTGGTGTGGATGCTTTTATATTTTTTTAGATTAATTTAGAGCAGCTTAAACACTTTAAAGAGCCAAATCTGAATTTAATGTAAAACAGAATTCTTACTATTTTAAATCATAAAAAGGCCCAAATGAAAACAAAACAAAAAAAATCCTGGCCCACCCCACAGAACCTAAATTTCTTATTTTCCTTTGTGTTTATGCTAGAACTAAAGTTTTAATCCTTCTGAAAAGGGTTGTGTAATCTCGTGTTTCTGCCCATTATGAATAGAAATTATATTAGTTCTTACTAATTTCTCTGTGCAGTAGCACACAACAAGCATACAGTGTGCTGCAGACTAACAACATGTAAGCAGAGGAAGTTGAGACTTCAGTAATGACATAGTAATTTGATCACTTTTACTGCTACCTTTATCTTGCCAACTTGTGTGTTTTCACATTTTACACACACTCACTCTAAGAGATTGTGTCTTACGGTATGCCTGTACAATGGCCAATCCCCATATAAGTTATATAAAGAATTGTGATTAATTTGAAAGTATAGGTTTATTTAATCAAAGTACTAAAAATATTTCTAGATAGTAACTTCAATATTGGAAGCGTTGGGAAAAAGACATACAATAGCCATATCAAACCTTTTGTCATGGTATAACAAGTTTTTGCAAGTTCTGTACATTTAAAATGGTGTCACAAATAGAGACTGTCTTCTGAAGGTAGAGCTGCAGAGGACACTCCAAGCTATGACTGCAGTTTCATAAGAAAAATTTGGAAAGGGTACTTCTGTCTGTAAATACCCATGAGGGCTTGGATTCCTGGGTAAGTCCATACGAAGACGAGACCCTTCTCCTCCCTCCCTTCTTTTCCACAGAAGGAAACGCAAGAGACAGGAGGACCGCAGCCCAGCAAGACTGCTTCTTGGATAGGTGAAACACCATGAAGCTGCCATGTTCATTCCCAGGTCAAATTAAGCCCAGTGTACAGGATTAGGGGCATCTGATGAACCCAAAACGCTGAATTTCTGTACAACAGCAAACAGGAACTATGCCTTTATAGCTGAAAGGTTTGCATTTTAAAGAGAGGAAAGAAAACCGTGGGGAAGTAGAAATTAGTGTCGTACATAAGAAGTTTTGTGTTTGAACCTGCTCTGTATCTCATACCACCTCATGACTAATTTATCCTACATTCTGTTGGAAACATATTTTAATTGTATTGAAATGTGCTTGGCAAATGGGACCATTAGCGTATCTAATGAAATGTCCACCGTCACATCTGCAGGTGCAAGATACCTTAATTTTTGTTGCAAAGTAAGAATGTAAGAAACCTTAACATTATGTAGAAGATTGATGTGTTTCACTAGACAGAGAATTGCCTCTTAGACTTAGAACATCTTGCAAAACCTGATTTAGAATAAGAAAGGAATAGCTGCTCTTGAACACGCTTAATCAGAATCATTACTGTGTCTAGCTGTTAACCCCAAAATCCTGTGTTTGATGAGCTATCAGACAGAAAACTGAATTTATTTTTACCATCTACTGTGTATTAATGGCTTCAACACTGATTTTTAACTTAATACTTCCTCATATGTCTGCATAAACACAAATTCATTGAAATGCACATTGATTTCTGTGTAAAAAACAAGTAAATGTATGAGCTGTTAAGGTACATTCTGTGTTTTCCTGCCTTGTTTAAGAGCCGTAGGTTCCACAGAACCCAATGCAAAGCAGGCATAAAAATACCCTTCCTTCTCCTGAGTCGATTTTCTTAACTTAAAAGGGTGCTTCTACTACATGGGTGCAATAGTCATCTACTTTGGTTACAGAACACAGTCATAGATACATGATAGTCCTCATGTGTTACATGATCTAGTTGAGAGGCGTCCCTGCCCATGACAGGGAGGTTGGACTAAATGATCTCTAAGGTCCCTTCCAGCCTAGGCCATTCTATGATTATGACTGTTTAAAGAATCATGAGTTTAGGAAAAAGAATCATACACAAATACATAATGAAAGCTGCTACATGAGTTGGCTGAACCTAATTTTTATGTCCTGGGATCTGAAATATGTCAACTGCAAAAATATTTAACTAAAGAGAGAATGCAGGTTGCCACATTACAGTACAAAGTCAAGGGATATTTAGGGGATTTGATTCCCCTATTGGTCCATTAAGAACATATGAATTCCTCCTCATTAGCACTCTTAATTTAACCAGAAGCAGTAGAAAAGTGATGGCTAAAAGGGTGGAAAATATGCAGTTCACCTTGGGAGGCTGCACCTCCTCTTGCAATTGAGCATGTTCACACAAGAGACAAAATATACTTCCTTGAGCAGTGCAGGGTAAGGAAAACCAGGAATTAGTGGTGAACAAGCCGTGTGCACAGCGACTGCTGAGAGATGGAGACAGCAGAAATATAGCCAGAGTATAGACGTGATGAGGAAGTAAAATATTGAATTTTTATCTGGAAACTTAGTGGAGACTTTAAAGAGTTTATTGCAATCCCCTCAAAGTTTTCGGTGTTCTTGAGTAAGAGCAAGCCTGGAAGAAAAGAACTGGCCTTATTTCTGCTCAAATTCAATCTGGTTAGTCTGTTTGCAAAACTTTGAGGTTTTTAGCTTATGTTCAAATACAAATTGAGTTTACAGCTTTTGGTCTAAAGATGACAGTCTCCTTAGACCCATCTAAATCTTAGGCCAACTCAGGGTCTTGTCACATAGACAGCAGTGAAAGTTTCCATGCAATAGAGACAAGTTTGATCAATTTGAGTGGCTGCAAATAAATAACATCAAATGACCTCTTCCCTTTCCCTCTTCCAAAACAAATGTCAAAACACAAAATCAGTATTCCTACTAAAATCTGTTTTGGCATCCAGTGAGCACGACAAATGACATCCTATGACCTATAAACGTAAACTGCCAGACATTCTGGAGATGTAACAAACCTGTCTGAATCTTTGTAATTACTAGCATGACAATATGTACAACTAATTTTCAATTTCACTGACAGCCTTGCACACTCAAAGTGCTCACTGTGATCCGGACTAATCTAGACTTTTTCTGCAGCCTTCAATGAACAGAACTTCATCTGTTAATTTCTGATTTAGTCCCAATAACTGTTTCAGAAAAATATCTTGACTGAAGCCAAGAAAACAACTATTACACATCTGGGTCATTTTTTTTCATGTTTAATCTCTCTCACTGCTACATAGCCATGATATTTATTAGACATCTCGCTGACGGAGATCTTTGGAAAGAAGCATCCTTTAGTAATTTCTGTCCATAAGCTCATAGGGGATCTAATACAGCTTAGTTCCAAAGGTGAAAGATTTAAATATTACTAAATTTATACTGAAAGGAGATGAAAATATGGACAACTATTGGCTATTATTAAGTTATTTACACAGCTTGAAAAATCTTGCCTTCTTCTTATGCAATGTCAGGAACAGCACAGATGACTCACAACATTAATCTATATCAATGAAATAAACTCCAAATTAAAAGTGTACTTGAAAGAACTTGAATGGCAGTGCTGTGGCTCCGAGGGCACTGCCAGCCCTGACTGTCCTGTCCTGTCCTGTTGGGAGCAACCAGCCTCGCTGCTGCCTGTTGGGGAGCTCCTGGTGCACCAGTCACCACATGGCACTCAGTGCGGGAGGCAAGTGACAGGAGAGGGAATCCACCTCTCCTTGGAAGTGGCTGACCTCTCTTTCTTCATTGTGTCCCTGTTCTTTCAAGAAGCAGAAAAATCTTCAGGCTGGAGACCACAACCATTGTGGAGGTTATGGATCATTCTGTCACGTTTCAAAGTTAACGATCTCCCTTGGTACATTTTAGCCAATGTAATTTTTCTCTACACGCCCATGTTTTTTTCCTTGCCACAGCTGAAAGAAACAAAATAAAACTTGCATTTGCACTGTGCGAGAAGACTTTGCTGTTGGTTCACCTTCCCAAATATTTCTGTCTTTCCTCTCATATTCCTTCAGAAGCGAAAACTATGTTTGTCATTTTTGAAAAAAATTACTAAGCATCCCTCTGGGTCCCCTTCTCCTGTCCACACCAAAAGAAAAAATCTCAAACTCCACAAAAGCAGAAAAATGAAAGTGTACAGAGAAGCAATGGCTCCACTTCCTGCTAACTGCAGTTCACTCCACAGTCCCAGAGAAACACTTGATGCCTCCGGGCCACTCACACAGAAACACCCTTACTAGAGCATGTTCACTGCTGTGTTAGTCAGCTGCATTGTGGGAAGCCTCGTAAATATAAGGAAATGTTTGTGTGAATATGATTCAGCTCTTTTCATGATATCAACTGCAGAGTAACTGTACAGAGGCACATGGAACAAGACACTTGGTACTTGCCTGTTACAGGAAAATACATAGCCTACAAGCAAGCCTGGCAAGCAAGAGAGTACTGAAAATTTCTTGGCTGGTGAGTAGACAGTGGTTTTATTTGAATTCTATCTGAGTTAAAGCAGAATGCATCTCTTCAGAATTAGCTATGTTATTATTCCTTTGCCAGCAAGCAACACTACCATTTATTTGCAAGCTAAAGATATCCTGCCTTTCTTTTCAAAGAATTTAGTGGGTGTTAAAATTCAGTGAGAGCTACAATTCACCCATGGGAGAGAAGGGAAACTGCAAGCCAAAGTAAAAAAATGTTCTTCAAGACATGGGTACAATATTTCTGAATGTCTTCTTCATGTCATCCAAACATAGGATTAGGGATGAAACAAAAACAAACAGTTAAAACTGCAGAAAATACATTTACCATCACTGTGCCAGACTCTTCCTATGTGGAAGTCAGGTCAGTGTGAAACAGTCGCAGAAGTGGCACCAATTTGCATTAAATAAATGTCATGCTTTATTCTAGGTTTGGAGCAAGGACATTAATACCTTTTTAGCTTTATATCTGAAATCAGACAGATATTTTTAAAAGCTTATTATCCATAAAAACTCAGGTGACATCTTTCTGTACATGCTGTACTGGTAATGCACAATTCCAACAGGCTGTCTGTGCATTGGGATGAGTGATGATCAAAGATAGATGTCAGTAAGGGACAACTCACTATTTTCAAGTGTAAAAGGCATAATACAAAATCAAAATGTTCTTTTTTGCCTAAAAATATACAATGCCTGTACGATCACAAGTCTTGGATAGTTATTAAATAAAAAAAAAAAATCAAATTAAACTTTTACAGCTGCATTTGTAAAAGCAAGGGCAGGAAAGCTGATAGGGTTCCTTCGATCTTGAGTATCCTACAGAACTGGAGGGGTTCAGAACTTCTGCACCTTCAGTTAGCACAGTGTCTTTCCTCAGAGCCTTGCATTTAAATATATCTAGCAATCTGATCCACACTTCTCACCTTTCTTCACAGAGAAGACAGTGCTCAAAAATCCCAAACTGAGAAAGACTGCATCTAATAGCTATTACAACGGTATTTCACAGATCTTCCACAGCAATTAAGCACCTAACTACCCTTAAACATCTGCAACTGAAAAGCTTGAGAAAAATGTAATCAGAAAAAGACCCTGAAGTAATCATATAATGGCAGGAACAAAACACAGACCGAAGGTATTCACATATTCATGAATATGAATAAATTACTCCAGCACAATCCAGTGAAGAGCACATAATGGCGTTGTCCTTCATAGTTGGAAGCTTGACAAGAAATAAATATTCACTAATTTACATCCTTCCGACACTGTTCTCTGTACTAGGTGAATTCAACACAGCACAATCTCTTGAAACACAGAAGTAAAATATACATAAGTCATATGCAACTGTTTGTAAGCTAGCCCGTAAAATGTTAATAGTACTTATCACCTTGCAGAAGCCCTCTGCCCTTATCTACAGTTCTTCCACAGGTCTAAGCTGCCCTTTTAACAGGTAACTAAACCATGTCAACAGTGTGTGCCCTATCATTCAAGTACTAGATAAATCCCTTTTAAGAGCACAACTCAGTCTGTGCAATTGGGATGCTGCATCTCAACTCTCTGGTATCATCTAAACAACTCTTCTGTTTCCAGTCATGTAATACAACAGACAGTATTTAATGGTCGTCTGCACAACTTACGTCTCACCTCTGCTTCTTCTTTTCCTGCTGTGATACTGCTCACTTTTAGTGTTTACCACCAGAACTTACTCACTTTTCCATAGCTGTCTACTGCCTTTGGGTTTTTTCTATATCTCACAGATATACTTCTTTGTTCCAGCAAATTTCCACTGTGCTTTTCAGGGCCATCTGGTACATTTGAGATCTTCCCATTTTTCTGTCACCCAAACATTATTTTTTTTTTTAAAGTGGAACCATTTCTTTCCATGCTCATCTAATGTATTGATCTGTTACTCTGTCCTTCTAAAATTTTGTTCTTACATTTAAATTATAATTATTCTTTAGCATTGTTTTACTCTGATGCAACAATTTGGAGCTCTTATAAGAGGTCAGATTTTGCCACAGGGAAACAACTTACATTTGTCATCAGGACAATTTGTGCTCATGCGATTCTCAGTCATATTTTTCTAGAGCTGTCAAAATTAGAATGAAGGCAGACAGAACTATAGTATATCTATTTTATGATGACAGAACAAAGTATATGGTACATCTTTCCTCTGAATCTACTATCTTAATTGAGAAAAACATACTGACTAGCACACCTGAATTTCACAAATACCTCTTCTGCCTTGTTGAAGAGGCTATTCTCATTTTAGTGAAGTAAACTGATGGCTGGAATTTCCAATTCAATTTTCAGCAAGTTCCATGAAAATTCTTAATGCAACAGATTGAGAAAGCACACTTCTAAGTATGCCCCATATAAGGTTCTTACACCCATTGCCAAAGAGCAGATAGTAAACTGAAGAACAAAGCAACTGTGCTCTGGGCAGCTTATTCAGTTCTAGATAAAGTTTTCATTTTACCATAATGTTAGAAAATAAATATGAAAAGATTAACCTGCATCCTACTGTAATATTAGTAGCTGTGTGTGTATACCTGTCAATAAAAAGATTACTAAAGCAGAAACTCAAGACAACATATTGAATGTAGTTAACATTGGAATACTTAAAACAATCACATGATTGAAAGAGAAAAGATTTTGTGTTATCTCAAACAGTAACACAATAATGACTGTGGCATTCTATATCCTAATATCAACGAAATAAATACACTAAGTCTTATCACAATAGTAAAAGTTAGTAATTCACGATGCGCATGGGAAAGAGTAAATTTTAGGAAATGTTTTTGTTTTGGACAGTGCATTATTATTTATGATGTGAGAAAATAATTTAATAGAGAACAGAGGTAACTTTGTATTTCTCTGTTAAATCATGTTAGCAGTTATTTCCAATAAAATAAATCCTGGAATACCATATCAAGAGATTTGCAACTTGCCTACTAAACACAATAATAGAATATAATTTGTCCTTCAGGCTGGAAAATAAATCTGGTAACAGAGGGCACCTCATACTGAACTGTAGTCACTTGCTTTCATCATCGACTTACTTTTCTGAATAAATAAAAAGTAAACATTCCTTTTTTAAATGTTATTACTTCAGTTAATTCCCTGCCAGAATCATTTGAGAATAGAGTACTAGAAGTAATAAAATCTGATTTAAGGTAAATTATCCTAATCTCTCTAATCTCTCTGACTGCTGATTCAATGGACTGAAATCTTATTAGGGCTGGGGGTGGAGATGATACCGCCCTCTCCTAAATTTCCTGTATAATATAAAAGTGAACTGTGCATGGTCAAAACTCTGTAAATCAAGAAAGATGAGGTGTGCACATAGTGATTAAGCCTGACAGAGAAATGCTGCAGCCACTAAATTTTAACTGATGCCTAGGGAATCCAGTATGTTTCTAGCCTGAAAAATGACCAATAATTAATGCTGTTAGGGTTACTTTAACAGTGCAGTGGATCAGTACTGACAATATTACATGGGATTTTGTTGATATTACATCATAATCCTAGAATAAAAATTATGTTTCTGGTTATGGCAGTAATGTAATTAAGTATACAGATTAGAGTGGGTATTTTTTCTTCTGTATTAGATGAACCATTCAAACATTAAACACTGCAAGTAGCAATGACTGACTTCCACCTCTTCCGTAGCCCCAAGTATTAAATCTCAAATGTTGGAATCAAAAGCCAGCCAAACAACAGCTTCAGGTACAATTGTAAATTACAATGTTATAATAACAAAGAACAAATGGGCTGCATTTCCAGGGCTGCAGCAGAAGAAGGATGGAGAAGCAGAGAAGAAAATATAGGCTGAAGTGGTAAATTGAGATTACTAGAACTGATTCACTAGATAACTCAGATAAAAACAATTTCATGTACTTCTGTATAAGAACTGTTAACTAGACATATATTGACTAGGTCGAACAATACGAAGTTACAGACTTACTAGAATAAAATTCCACTCACTCTGTCAAGGAAGTCATCTGAAATGACACGACATCAGCGTGGAAATCTGAACTGAGTTACAATGAACATTTCAGTGTCCTAGTTGGTCATGGAGAAATAAAAATCTTAACAAAACTGTCTTGATTTGCAACCATGTTGGAGCTGAACACATCATTCTGGCATTCAGAGTGCCAGAAAATAGTGCAGACTGCATATAATCCTTTCCTGTACAGTGATCATGACAGCCTACGCCAGATTTCAGAAATTCTTAGTCTAGATGAAATGACTCCTTTGGTACTGTTGCCTAACTTCACAGCTCAAGTAAAATACCATGGGGCTGGGCATAAGAGGCAGTGCAGTCCAGCATGTGGAGTCCTTGGCAGCAGCTAAGTGACAGCTGTTTGGTGCCATCAAGGCAGGTCATGAGTGTGTCCAGTAACACATATGCATCATCATCTAAAGGAACTTTGATGATGCTTCAAGTATGTTTCTCAGTATCATAGAACAGATCCATATTTACTTACACGGTGCAGGGCTGCATAGAGAAAGGAGCTCACGTCCAAAAGTAGAATAGTTAAATCAGTTCAGTTCAAGCTAATGAAGCTGCACAGCTTCCAATGACAGAGTGAGATTTTTTTTTTGGTGGTTGTTTCAGGATCTCTGATCTGCATCATGCTGTACACAATATATGCATGCGCTTGAATGTCTAGGAGAGTTAGATGGCAGGAAAGAAGAGGACTTGAGAATTTATAGTTTTGATTTGGTGCTCAACTCTATTTATGGATTTGGGTTTTGTCTGACATGATATGCATTGCCCCAAAGTGCTCACAAATTTGAAAATCACTCAATAGTTCATGAATTCTTTCCATTTCTTCAGGTGACAGAAAATGTAAAGGCTGATTGCTACTCTTGTTTTGACAGTACTTTCACTATCATTAAATATAAAGATACTTTCTTTTCTGCTATATACTCTTCTAGCAGCCAGCAAAAAAAAAAGAATAACACCCAGGAATACTATTCCGTCTTAGATTGCCTCTTTCACATCCACCTATCTGAACCATTTTCCATCAGCTACAGAGAGAGGTTTGTTCAGACAAGCACATTGCATGAATGATTGATTTAAAGCACTGTATGTGGACCTGGTACCTTAGCAGGAACCTCTATTTGTGTTTTTTGACAAAATTAGGAAATAGTAGCTTACTCAGAAAACCAAATTGATATTTTAAAGAAGTGAAGGCCTAGTTAGATTTCATAAAAATTCCCATTTCCACGTAAACTGATCTCTATGATAAATACATAGAAACTAATATGTTTAAACACTCTGAACAAAACACCGAACAAAACTCTGACATTAATGTCCAGTGCATGTGATAGGAAATCATCATACATTTATTCACATTTTGATTCACAAGAAGTGCTGAAGAAAAAAAAAAAAAGCTTAGGAACAGTAAGAAATAGCAAACACACAGTTAACATAGTCGATTTTAAGTATAAACAAAAATGATATATATCTGACTAGTTCTTTTCCTTCTAGGTTCCCTATCATTCTTGATCTTAATGGGATTATATCAAAGGTCATTCTTTAAAGGCCTTTCTTTAAAAGTAAAGATATAAGCATATTTTTATAGGATATGGGCATAAAATAATAAGCTTCTAAGAGAGTCAGCTTACCTCTGTTGTCTAGAGTATGGACACTTACTAAGCTCAACATAAACCCATATTGATTAAATGCCTTCATATTTTCTTAAGTATATAAAATGTAAGAAGTTTAAGATTAAATAGAGATTGATTCACAGAACACATATCATCATATTGGTAAATTTTGAAAATATCCATCAAATCAATCAAAAGAAGTGTCTCATTAATTAACTAACTCGACCTAGCCAGAGAAGGCTTACAAAACCTAGCAACAAGTGTGGTGATAATAATTTCCACTGGCAGCTTCCTGTGCCAAAGCTTACCGTGTCTAAATCAATGAAAACAAACAGAATCAAACTTCCAACTCTGCAGTTTATGAATAGACAAATCTTTCTAGAGAATGAAGAATGATGTAATATTATCACTCCAGAGTTGTTTGCTTTCCAAACTTCTTAAGACTGCTTTTTAATGAAGTTTTCATTTCTTGCTATATCTAGCAAAGTTTTATTTTTTAATTTAAAAGAACAGGATATTTGTCAAACTTGAATCTTCCAATCCTCTGCTAAATGCCTCAGACATGTTGCTGATCAAAAGAACATAGCCATGAAGAAGTCCTTTTAAACAATAGGATATAGGGGTGGTGGTTGCTTTGTTTTTTAATTTTAAATTTTCTGACATTTTATTTCTTTGTAGCCGCTAGCTGGGCAATATGGCTAGGGTTACAGTAGGCTGTTGGAGTCTATGTGAACAGACAGGTTAACATACATTTAGCACTTCTAAAAATATGGAAACCAAGCAATATCAGTGACAGAAAATAATAAGCGATTCTTAACCTCAAATGTACTAGCCATTCTCACACTCTTCAACAATTTCTTTAAGTGACAATCTAGAAAGTCTTCCAAGTTCATGCACAATTTAAGTCTTGTGACTAGGCCAACAGATGTCAATAAGGCTAGTTACCTACTTACATCTATAAACATAATTCTAAACAGTAGGGATTCCTGGAGTAATTTTTTTGTAATCAGTGCTCCACCTCTTCAAAACATGTTACTGTCACAACCACTAAAGCCATGCTTGCCAAAATATTAAAGCTTTGAGGGAAGGCTAGAGAAACATTTCCAAAAATTCACAGCAGTGAATATCTGTTTTTAACAAAATAGAGATCCAGAGGAAAATTGAGGAAAGATTCAAATAGCTGTCAAAGTGTTATGCTCAAAGGATAAAGTACTGCAGGTAGATTACATCACACTTTATGGAAAGATCTTTGTGACAGTTAGCTTTCCATTGATGGTCCACTGAGGTTTCCATTAAAAAAGAATTTATCATCAGGCAGTAATTCAGTCCTAATGTCAAAAGCACCGATATAGGTTCCTCTTCTTATGCAAGAAATCAACTGTAAAATATTTTACCCTATGTATATTTTAAACAGTGCCACTACTTAGGATTTTCTAGTATGGCAAAAAGATGAGAGAACTTAAAGTCCTTAAATGTTAATTTCAGGATTTTAATATTTTTTTCCTTGCTAGGAAGCTTACTGACCCTCACGAAATCTTAAAATTTTATGCAGAGAGAATTTCTATCAATTCCAGGAGTGCATCCCATCTTTTTTTTTTCTTTAAATTTGTAGTCTATTTATTTAGATTTAATGTCAGTTTTGTTTTCTTTCCTACTGTCAAAACAATGAAATAAGCAGATCTTGAAAATCACAGGAAAACAAAATTAAAATACAATAACATTAATAAGATTGCACTAATGAAGAATGTCCTGAAGCACAAATGTTCAAAAAAAAAATAATGAGACTTTGACTTCAAACAGACGAAATGTATCATTAGAAAAACTGTCTACCCTACAAACAGCTCATATAACTGCTCCACATATCTAGATCAGGATACAGCTAGGAAAGCTGCTCAGTCTACCTAGAACTCCTGATAAGAAGTTCAGCCTTCATGCACGACACAGGGAACCTGCTTTTCAGAGAGAGATATTTAATCGTTCTCCATTAAACGAACAAAACTGAGCAGAGTCGGCTGTGCCCATTCCTGGCTTACACTAAGGAGTACAGGGCGATGTTTTGTCAATATCATGAGACATAATAGCACATTTTAAAAAATATGTATCAACTTAAAACCTGAAATTATATTGCAACAGCAACAAGGCCATTGCAGAAAATACAATTCAGAAAGTACAACCACTTAGGTGAAAATTTATGAGACAACATTAACTGACTCAACAGCAAAGCTGTACCTTCACGAGCATGCTTAAACTATTCTCCTTTAAATACTAAGTGAGGTTGATTAATGTAGATAAACAAAAATGAGTATGTTCAATAAAACTGATCCACAGCACGGTAAAACATTTCAGAGGGCATAGCTATGACAGCGTGTACTTCGCTAAACTGGCAGAACTTTAACTGCTTTCTGGAAGCTGAGCTTCCCCAGCAATGACAAGGACGTACACAGTAGCAGCAGTTATTTTATCCCAGCTTTCTGACTGTACTGCTTTTTTTTCCACTCAAAAGGAAAGAGGAGGCAATGGATTGCTCTGCTCTTTTGATGAGTACAATCTAGTAGCTGCTACAGTTTGAATTTCCTACTAACAATGGGTCTGTACAAACTGCATATCACCTGTGCTGTGTGACCAAAAAAAGTTAGTGCAGATAGTGGCATATTTATTTTCATTTGGCAACTGCATTCTATGTCTAACCAATATCATCTCGAGTTGTCAGGAATTCATTTTACTTCCCTGCCTCTTACCTAAACCTCAGACATACGTTAAAATAAAGGTTGTAGTGGATTGCAAAAGTAGACATAGATGAAGGACTGTATTGTCATCTTTCTAGAAACTTTCTAGCCTGTGCCTATTTCTAACTTTTTATATGTAAATATTCATCACGACATGAAATGAAGTCAAACCCTGAGGAACAGAAGTCAAACCTTGAGGAACAGAAAATAAGAAAACTTTCTAATACTATCAAATGCACAATATTTGTCTTCTGGCACTTCCGCAGTGCACCCTATGAGGAAGGCATGTAAGCTGTTCATACTGTTTGCACAGCTCCAGATCCTCCAGGTTGCGATTGCGATCTTCAACCTCAGATTACCTATCAATAGTCAGCAAGGTAAAATTACTTCAGGAGGTTTACCTGAGTTTCACTCATAATTAAACAGATTTAACCTGAAATTGTAGACTTCAGAAAACATGCATAGGTTTTCCTCCCTTGTTAACCCACTGTTTTGAAAGATGGGGATAAGATAATGTCTCAGTTTCTCCATTCCCAGAGTAGACAGTTGGTGGAACATGAGCCAGCAGTGTGGTCAAGGCAGCCAGCAGCACTCTGGCTTCTATCAGAAATAGTGGCCAGCAGGACCAGGGAAACAATCATCCCCCTGAACTTGGCACTGGTGAGACCGCATCTCAAATCCTGTGTTCAGTTTTGGACTCCTCACTACAAGAAAGACATTGAGGTGCTGGAGTGTGTCCAATGAAGGGCAACGAAGATGGTGAAGATTCTAGAGCACAAGTCTTACGAGAAGTAGCTAAGGGAACTGCAGTTGTTTAGCCTAGAGAAAAGGAGGCTGAGGGGAGACTTTGTTGCTCTCTACAACTATGTGAAAGGAGATTGTAGGAAGGTGGGGGTTAGTCTCTTCTCCCAAGTAACGAGTGAGAGGAAAAATGGCCTCAAGTTGTGCCAGGGGCTGTTTAGATTGGGCATCAGGAAAAATTTCTTCACTGAAAGGGTTGTCAGTCATTGGAACAGGCTGCCCAGGGAAGTGGTTGAGTCATCATCCCCGATGGTATTTCAAAGATGTAGGTGAGGTGCTTATGGACATGGCTTAGTGGTTGACTTGGCAGTGTTGTTTGCAGTTGGACTCAATGATCTGAAAGGTCTTTTCCAACCTATATAATCCTATGATTCTAAGTCTAGTGCATTACTAAAGGAAACAACCTGACCTGACTGTGGCCAGACTCCAGCAGAGAGCACACAAATCAAGGGCAGTCTTTGGCCTTTCCCAGTTCGTGCACTTATAGAAAGCCTGACAGCTGATAGAGAATATTTTTCACATAAGAACACAATGATGACAGAGTTTTCACAGAAGTGTTTCTGTCATTAAGTGCTTTCACTCTTCTCTCTTCAATGTTTTGATAACATCTTGAACTTGACCCTACAACCCTTGTTCACTCAAAACTCCCAGTAGCTTTAATCAAAGAGAGAAGCGACTAGAAGATGGGGCTGTAGAGCAGTAAATCTCTTCACAGTTCTGCCATTTTTAAACACCCTTGAAGAATATCCAGCTCACTTGAACCTGGCATGTGAAAAAGCAGTATCTGAAAAATGTCAAGGATCTCACTAGTGTCTATTCTTTTGCCCAAGGTAAAGAAAATCGTGCAATATGTCCTGTATTGTTTCAATACTCTGCCTTAGGAAATCCTCAGCTTTTCCAAGAGGTACCTGGAATATACATTTTACACATCACAAGACAAACATATACAATACCAAGAAAGAATAGTAAAAAAACCAGTTGACTAATAAAAAAAACCTCATAAGACCTCCCACAGAAATTAGCTGAATTTACAAGAAAGAAAACGTGTTCTGTGGAAATTCAGCTGAGGTACATGGGGGAAAAAATCTTGCTAGTCAATATATTTTTAAGAAGAGTTATTAAAATGAAAACTATGGGTGCCAGATTAAGGGAGAAATATAGCATTTGTGGGGAAAAATAATAAAAAACCCCACAACCTATGACATCTAAGAAAAATAGATTAGCCTGAAACAACTAGACAAACAGAAGAATAATAGAAAAATATAATCTAGCCCATCTCAAGTAGGGAGAAAAAGAATTTGAAGACTTAAGGGAAGTAGGGAAGATAAAGTATTCCACAAGTATTATCCTTTTATTTTTCTGTGTGGTTGATGGCACAGCTGTCTTACAATGTAAGAATCACTATTTCTTCCTGTAGTCAAGTTTCATACTGCCCAGAAAACAATCAAGACTGAGATCTTACAGACTGTAAAAGTAAAAGGAAATTTCTTGTGAATATAAGAAATATAAACTGAAAGTTATGAAGAAAGAGAAGATATGAAGGATATAAACAGGAACAGACTAAAGAAATAAACAGCCGCATAATGTCTCAGAGGGGAAAAAAAAAAAAAAGTGAAGCTTACTGAAATAGATCTGAAGTCCAAGGTTGGTGAAAATACTACAGTGAAAATATGCACCGGAGAATGAGATTTCTCACGGAACCTGTCCCTTCCCTTAAAATATATTTGAAATTCAAACTTGATTCTTTACTCCAACAAATGATTTATAGAGAATATTTTCATCAGTCCATGGATTCTGTACTGCCATCTCCTTTTTCCGATCTCAAGAAATTCTCTTTCACGTACAATGAAAATTATCCCATTCAGGCAGAAATCATAAAGACTAGTAGTGTCAAATGTGTCAAACAAACTTCACTGCTTTTCTTCTCACAGCGTATTCTACCCAGCATTTCTTGCACACTGCTGGGATGTTGATTCTTTCTTCCACTTCAGCAGTGCAGAACCTTTACTGCCAATTTAACAGTTTTCTTTCTAAGAAGAAACCTTGCTTTTGCTGACAATCTCTTCCTGGGTTTGTGGCAAACTCCATAAATAAATGGACAACCAATTTGGCATCCACAGAGAAAACCCTTCTTAAAACTCAGTTTTGCTACAGAAATACTCCACAGAGGTACACAGCTGGTGTCTCACAATTGCTCATTCTTAGAGCATTCATGAATGTCTGTCTTGCATTATGTTTTCTGTTTTTCTTTTTAAACTATATATGGTTTAAAGTAAAGAAAAAAATAATCTTTTTCATGTCTAGCATAGCTGCAAACAGCTTATGATGAGGACTCCTACAGCAATAACAAATACTAAATAATATCCTTGAATCCAAACATCAATATACAAGCAAGGTTTAGTTGTTTTATGCCTGTAAGGTAAACACTTTTGGTTCCATGGACAGCTGGAAGATTGGAAAAAGAATAATAATTTTTAAAAAACTGTTGAACAGCATAGGTTTTCACTTGTATATAGTTGCTCTTGCCATCGTTGCCACAGGGCAGTTCAGGAGAAACTCCTTCCCAGTGATGCACTGAATAATGTGTAAAGTGCTCTGAGATAAGAGGTGTTATATAAATTCAAAAACATGATGAAGGATTAATGCCGCACTACTTTTTAAAAGCCAAATGCTGTTACCTCTTGCCACGTGGCATATGTCATTCAAATTAACTGAGCTTTTAGGTTTTCATGTTGCTTCCGCACTGCTGTTGGAAAATCTGTATGACAGTTCCTGAGAGCTGACTGTTGAAACACTGTAAATGAGGTCTTGTATTTCACTCCCTTACCCTAAAGCAGGTTAGCTGTACCTACAAAATTCCTGGCAGATACTGCTATACAACCTCCTCCCAAAGGTCTGGAATGATGGAGAATTTGCATTCTCTGCAGAGGTGGTTTTATTTTCTTTTCCCTTCTGCTTCCTATTATGCAAACTCAACTGTGCTTCATGCAATATAAAGCTATTATTTGTGCTCCTAATGAAGTCTCTTAAGTAGCCACAAATACTGAGTGGACAAGTTGTATGATACCATTGTATTTCTTTCTCTAGCTTGTTGCTATTAAGAGTATTTGAAAGTGTTCAGCTAAAGAATGAAATATTCCAGGGTCCTGTCTTCCAAATTAAGGTCTGCTTTAAAGATTATCCATCCCTTGTATAAATAATAACACAGGATTTTCAAACTCTGGAGACCTCCCTCTTTGTGATTCTTGTTTGCTGAAGGCAAAGGCTGCCTTATTATTGCTTGTTGGAATAAGTGGCATCATTTTTTGGCTTACAGAGCTGCCACACCCAAGATAAATACCGCATTGTACTTAAATTACCTTAAATCACAACTGACATTCCTCAGTAAAGAGCGTATGTGGATGATACATGCTTTGCTAATTTATTAAGAACTTTTATAGTAGAAAACAAAAACAAACCAATGGAACTTTTGACTCGTTCCTCAGGAGCCCAAGCATACCTATGACAACCAGCATCTCTGGTGCTCCTGGGGAATGACCATCAACTTCATTCCAGTCATCCCCCAGCAGCCTGGTGCCCAGCCCTGCCAGGCTGTGAGCCCTGGCTCCTGCTCTGCACCAAGCACTAGCCCAGAGGTGTCAGTCAGGGGCTCAGGGGACCTTTCCCGGTCTGTTTCTTCCCCACGCACATACAGGGTTACCAGGATCATATCCTAACTGCATTCAAATCCAGAACCCATTGCCCTCCTGTAAGAACAAGCCAAATGCTTTAGAAAAGGGTAGGGAGGGATGTGGAGGAGGGAAGGAAAAAGACCACACATCTTTTGCTGATAACGTTGTGGATGACTGAAGATCTTGGAAAGGTAACAAGCTTCAGAAGGTACTTCAGGGACAGATATTTTTTTGCTTTTCTATTTTTATTTAGAGGAATGTTTTCTTGTTTTCAATACGATACCATGTGTTGCAGAAAAGGCTCAGGGGTTAACTATAAAGAGTCTTCTTTCCTTCTAGCTATTTTTAAATATAAATAAATATTTTATGTCCCATATAAGCACTTTTCAAACCACTTTGAAATTAATGGGAATTTAAGTTATTCAGCTGCCTTTTTTATTTTTTACCCAAGTTAAATTTGAGCTTTTCTTTTGGCAGTTGATAAAACCCCTGAATTAAAAGATTCAAACTGAGAAGGTTACATTGTCTTTAATCAATAAGGCTCAAAAAAATTAATATCTCAAAAATTGAGAGACTTCTATCAGAGAAATTAAACCCCAAAGAGGAAGAATAATGATCCAGAAGTAACTTCTCAATGTTGTCATAATTTTATGCTGTAGATGGGCAGCTTGTGAAGATAAATGTAGACACTGAGAAAGGAGGAAAAAAAATTCTGACAGCAGTGATTCCTAAAAAACTGATTCCTAAAATCTTGAGAGATCATGAAGAAAAATACTAAAGCATGTAGCTTATATCTAATTAGCATTTTTAATTCATAAACTCTATAGCCCATACATGTGTGTGAGTGCATAAAACAGTTATTACTAGTTACGCTCTTACTGATGTAACTAAAATTCAAACATTCACAAATGGAACACTAACAGAGAAAAATCAAATGTTTAATAGGCAGGAAATCAGTGTGACAGAGTCTAATACTCTCTGATCAGGCTCTTTTAGATATTCCATGAATGCAGGCTGTAATAATATCACATTTAATTTTTTTGAAGACTGTTAATGTTGCATAGTATTTATCATTTAGCAGACTGATACAAAATGCACTGAAAACATAATACGAATGTAAGTTACACTTATACTATTTATTATTAGTATTTTTGCATCTGCAAATCAAACACCTCAAGTATCTCAGTATATATTCTTGCTTCTGAACTTAATATTTTTGCCTTATGAAAAGAAAAAAGTTGAACTGGTTCAGAGTGAAAATTAGAAAGACTTTGAGGAAAGAAGGCCAACATCACATCAACTGCCTTGTCCTGTTTTTGTTAAAGTCTTATTTTCATGATGGGCTGGTCTAGAACTTTACCTTTATTTTATTTATCTTTATTTTATCTATTCGTTTCAGAAAAGATTTTTTTTTTCCACTACTGGCTACATAACAGTCATGCTACCAGAGCCAAATCCTAAGGTTTCCCTGGACTTTTCTAAAAATACTTTCTAAGAAATATCTAGAAAAGCTGTGAGACACATCTTGCTTTCTGTAAATAGCAGCTTAGCCATTAGAAATATCACCAGTACAGTTAAAGATACATTAAACATACACAAAGGGTGGATTTTACCTTTGTGTAGAAAGTCAGTATTAGAATCCATGTGCTAGTGCAAGCCTGTTTAATTCCAAAGCCCCGAGAATAGTATCTAGATGATTGTTGCAGAATATCAAAGGTCAACTCAATCTAGTATTCCCTTTATGAAAAAGAGATTTCCCTCTTTCATTCACCATCCATGGATTTTTCAAAGAATATTTTGGGTTTTTTTGTTCCTTAGCCTACCTTATGTATTCATCTCATAAAACCTAACAGTCAGAAATCAATGCTTGTGTCTCAGTTTTGAAGCTAGAGCTTTCATGTTCAGGACACGTACAAATAGTTGGTTGCGTTGCTTACATCTTCTGAAACTGGCCTAAATACGGATATGCATAAACACCGGTGCATAAAACACATGCAAGTATTGATTAAAAGTACCTTAGGAGTTAAAAATTTAAAGACAAGTTCAGTCCGGAGTGTGAAATTTCTCAACAATTAGGTAGTGCCACAACTGACCCAAGCTTAAACATCTTTTTAGCTGTAACTACTGTTCTTTAACCTTGCACTCGATAAATACCCAGTCAATGTATGAATAAGTTCTGTCCAGATATAATGAAAATGTATTTAGAATATCTTAAAGAAATTCACTTTGTTTCTTTTATTCCCATAGTTCAGCAGTTGCTTTGGCTGCATGCGTCTCTCCTTTTCCCCACCCCCGAAATCATGTCACTGTGTCAGATCTGAGACAAAGAAAGTGAGAAGCATATCTAAATACATGGATGTCAAGGGAGTGATTTACCTAGCAACGGTAACTATGTGAAAGTTTTTCAGAAATATCTCCCTGTGCATGTGATGATACCATAATGGCTTGGGTTTTAGAGGACTGAAGAAATGGCTGGGAGGATTCTAGCAAAGCAAAGCACCAAATGACTTGCAATGCACATACATTCTGTGAAATATAATGTCATCAGTGCACAAGGGAATTTATGCACATCCTTTCTATTAACACCATAAAGATTTTTTGCCCATAAATCTGTAGTTAGAAAAACATTATTTTACCCTGTGCTGCATTAGATATAACAAATATGTGAACAGAGGAAACGTGCTAGGATAAATGTTTCTGTGCTGTAAAAGCCATCACTTTTTAAAAGCGAGCTACCATGTAAAGAATTATCTGAGGTGTTACAACAGTAACCCTGAGACTAAGGAGAGGCAAAAAGCTGAGATGGCACTGTGATATATAACTATCTACTCCTGTGTCGATAATGGATACTGCTGACAGATGACCCAGGGGAATCAAAACCCCATACGCACAGTGAACGGCTTCATCTTAGGCAATGACATTTGACAGATTCTACTGAAAGAAAACTGTGTTTGCATCAACTTAGCATAGTAACAGGTGACTATAGGTTAAAACAATGTAAATCCAGAATAATCCAACTGAGGACTTAATCAAAGTCACTGTATATAAGGATCCACACTACTTGAATTCAACATCCAATCTCAAGCAGAATCTCAAGGTGAGATCATAGCTCTCCAAAATCATACCTTTTCTATTCCACCGTATCTTCCCTCCTCCTACAGACATTGGCCTTCCATTCCTGCAAACTCAATGTCTTTCAGAAAGATACTGTAACTCAAGTCATCAGACCTTTGATGTAGATACCCTGTAGTGAGCCCCCTAATGAAGATAAGAAAGGTTAAAACCAGGAAAAACACCCTGCTTTTATTATAGAAATGTAATTATATTTTATATAAAAGTTCAAATTAGATCAAACTGAGCAAAAATAAACACGGCTTTACAGCTAATCCTGCCTGTTATGTCTTTCCTTCTAGGTGTGGTCTTAGGCCACTTAAACTGTAGCAAGTTCAACATGTTAAATATTGGTCCTTCAGTCATATCTGAGGACTCTCAGGCTTCTTGCTATTCCTCTGAGGCAGATCCTCCTTCTCCCATTTCTCTGCTGCACACTGCCGGCGCCAAAACTTTTGTTCCTGATAAACAAACTCAATTCCTCCCCAGGGACTGTCCCTGTCCTTCAGGAGTCTCCCTCTGATCTAGTCTCCCAGAAACTCATAGCTGACAACAAACAGCACAAAACATTGTGTTCATCATGTGAGTGACCATAGCAATGCTTTCTTTGCTCTTTTTAAGACACTATTTCTTTTTCTCTGAATATTTATTCTGTCCTTTCCTCCTCTATGCCTCTGAGGTCTTCCTCAACCTGAATTATCAAAACTGTATTTCTTTAAGTTTGAGTCTTTTGCACACTTTCACTTCCTTTCTTTCCTAATGATAATTCCGACTATTAACCTTGCCCGTTCTCAACTCTTCATTGTCTGAAAAGGTATCACCAATGCAGTTCCTTTACCTCAACCAGTTTCTTCTTCCAGACTGTTTGATCTGGCTTGAACCCATCTTCCTTCTTCAGCTCATCTTCCCACCAGCAGTCACTTCCTCTTCCTTCACTCTTCAACTGATCTTCAAAAGGACAGAGCATTGTAACATTAAAATGATATCTGGATGAACAGATATGACTCCACTTTAAACAATTTTACAGATGACAAGATAATTTACCTTCTTTATCATTTTCAAATGTATTCACTACAGATTAAGAGAATATCAAGGAAAGAGATCAACATCAAACAGGAGGAATTACTTCCAAGCAAACAAATCCTGAACACCAGAACAAAAGTATTTTAATTAAATTTGACTGAACTCATGGAGTCAACAAAATTGTACTGACAAATTCTTGATGACATCTAGGTCCTGGGCAGAATAAATGTTCCAGGCTGGATTTGGCAGCAGACAGGAGCACCCTATCCCAATGATAGTATGAAAAGAGAAAAAAAAAAAAAAAAAAGCAGCTGTGCCACTTTCACCTAGGGAGGCAGGGGAAAACACCCTGTGCTGAAGAATGGTGCTCCAATATACAAACCATGACACAGGAACACCAGCAGTACAGGGAGAGATGACAAACAGCCAACAACAATCCCAGGAGCCCCAGGGCTCTGCTGAACGGCCCTTTTATACTGAGCACATGGGAAGGAATGCTGTGATTGGTCCATTTGGGACACCTGACCCATCCTCTCCTCCCCACAGGCACAGCTGCCCCCTTGCCCCGCTGTGATTGCCCCCTGTGCCAGGAGCCCCGGAGAAGTTTAGTCCTGGGGCTCTCAAACTGGGACACAGATTCAGTAACTTTGCTGTTCTTTTCAATTATTGCTGAAGAAACATTTGCTACTATGTGTTTTAAAACACTTCAGGTTTTTATTTTCCAGAGAAATAGTAACTTTTAAAGTTCTACTGTACAAACTGTAGCTAAGGTGCTGTGATTACTCTTATTTAGACATTCACTTATTTCCTTGTCTGCTCCCAAACATTTTGCTTGTGTAGCTACAGTATATATGTGGCTTGTTCTACTACAAATAGATCTGCTTAAGATATTTAGGTGCAGACCACTTGTACCTGCTTTGCTTGCCTGGATAGTTCATCTCATCTCACCAGCTGCAGAGGTCAAGTACTAGTTTGACATGGGTGTTGGACTCATATCTGAAAAATACCTCCTCATCTTCTGTTTCTTAGACTGGACTAATTAAGCTCTGAGTTTTCTTTATCTCTAAACCACAAAAGTCACAGATAATCTGCACTGTTGTTCCTTTAACAGAAAAGTTCCCTGACTGGAGGTCAGTGAGGTCTGATTATGTTCTAGAAAAAAGGATAGGAACTAAAAAGTCCATGAAAAAAAAATCAAAAATGTACAACCTTTGGAATTAGCTAGTACTGTTTTCCCTGCTAGCAAAGGCTTCCGCTGTTAGTAAATACCGATCTTTTGGGAAAGCACATACACATAATGACTACTTCCCTCAGGGCGAAGAGGGCAGGAGAGGCAGCCACTGTTTGTATGAGCTTGGTTCTTCCACTGTTCAGACCAGACTCTTGCCAGAACAGAGAATTACCTGCTCTGGGTGAGAAAGATTCTAACTCCAAACTGCTGCCAGCACAGACAATAATAGCCACTGATGGCATGCATCTCCATTGAGCTGTGTGTTCATGGGCAGCATGAAGAGTCAGTTTTCATGAAGTTGCAGGTCTTGAAAGGCATGGTAAATGAGTTTTAAAAAGGCTAATGGAAAAACCATTTATGCAATAGTATTCCTGGACTACAGTTTAAAGACCATGAAGAAGGGTATTCTGTATTTTCTGTAGATGTCCTTAAAATGGTATAATCGTTAGTAAACTGCAAAAGTTGTTAGCTAAAAAATAAACTGCAGCACTGTAATTCTCCAGAGTTTTATTTTCTTCATTAACAGTGTATGCTAGCTGCACATTTCATTTTATTTTAATTTTTTTGTCAGATATTGGAAAGAACTGTAGGCTGTTACATTCCTTTCATGTACCCATCATTCAATTTATAATAAAAATTCCAATGCACATAAAAAAATGCAACCTTTTATAGAAATTTGTTGTGACAGATTTAAACGGTATGAAATTTTACCACATTTATAAAACTCTTAAAGTCATGTATTTCATTTCCGCTAAAATGATTTCTTTCTGAAGTACAGTGAATGTACTATACATTCTATCAGTACTACACAGAGTATGTTCACAAAAGTATCTGGGTAAACAACAGAGCATCCACCCTTATAAAAAGCTTTTTTTTTTTTAACTGCCATGGCATTTATGACACAAATTTGTTTCATTGACAAATGGCTCTTTTATTCATTGGTTACCAATTTTATATATGCATTTGTTTGATTTAGTGGTTATACTTTCCAAGAAAAAATATTTTTTGTTCAGTGATTAAACTAAGGCCTACATGTATTTTCTATTAAATCTATCATGCAAGCTTATCTTTTAAAAGTATATTACAGGCATGCTCTCTGGTTGAGAACTGCTTCTTATTCTCAGTTTAGAAACCACAAAACCCAACAGAGGGGGTTAAGATCCACCCACCACTGCACAGAAAAAACCAACTGCTTAGATTTAATTGCTGCAATAGGAGTCAGCTATGACTGCAACATTAATAATTGATGCAGTTTCAGAAGTTACCTCCTCCTGTGAGAGGAGCTGTGATAAGAGTATTCTCCTTATAGTGGGTTACAGTTTTGTAATGTAGTATGAGTAACAACATAGTTCTTTTTTATAAGTATCAGTCCATTCTATTAGCGTGATACAGCTGGTTTGATAAGCCTTTGTATATTACTTACAAGAAAAAAAGTTTATTGCTATACATATGGAAAGAGCTGAATGGCAACATTAAACCTCTTTCGTATGTGGACTGGCAAACCTAATTACAAGAATTTCTTTCTTTTCACGGTGTATGCATTCCTCTGTGGGGCTCACAATTCTCCAACAGTCCTATTTATATTTAAGCTTTCATACAGTCACCCGCACTGCAGAACATTCTTTTAACGTTCAAATACTTTGGATGATACTTACAAGTATTATTGTGGAAATTCATCTAATAAAACCAGTTGTCTGTGGATATAACTTCACGATACTCTGACAATTACTTAATTGAAACAATTCTTTTTCCCCAACGTGATGTGCCATTTAAATAATTTTACTGAATTAAATTCTGAATGACTGGGGAGTGGGAACGATACCTTCTGTACCTTCATTTTCAAATTTCTGAATGAGAAATAATAATGTTCAAACCTGCATGAAATGTATTGCACAGCATGTGGAACTGACAGATACATTTTTCTGTTTCCTCAAATGGATTATGAAGTAGTTGACTTTTTTGCCAGAATACTTCCTCATTACTTGTTCAGCTCAGAGAAAAAAAAACCTGTCATCATCCACCCAGTGGTTCTGCGTGAATTGTTAATAGACAAATCATCAACTAGGCTGAATATGAGGCATGGAAGTCAGAGTTCTGTAAAGTCTACAAAACACTAGCTAAGCAGCTAAAAAGACTTGTTCTTTTCACTTAAATCAAAGGAAAAAGTACATTCTCCTTGATAACATCGGGCTGGCATCCCCTGTGTTTCAGCCATGAGATGACAGTTTCGGTGGAAAGGGTTAATAAGCCTGACTGACAGTGCAGCAGAGAGAAGCCTTTGATGTTGGCACAGCCAACTACTGGAGGATTGGTATTGGAATTCAAGAACAAAAAAAAATAATCTCAGTTTATCACTTCATCGTTGCCAGCCTGACCTGCTGCAAATGGCCCAAACCCAAAACTCTGAAAGGTTGCTTCTTACAAGCAGCTCAGGCATTGCTGATGCTTTGGATATTAATAAGAAAAGTGTTTCTCTCCAAAACTACTCCTATTTTATATTATTTATTGTAATACTCAACAAAGTGGTCTGCCTAACATATACAGAGAAAAAAACTAATTTCCAGGCTACAAACTAAAAATCTAACAAAGAAAACTACGGAAATTGAGAGTTTTGGTTGCATAGCAAGAAATGTTTCCTGATTGTATATTTCAGGCAAGAGACAGTGCGGGGTAGTGCATGCAGCTGTAAGAAAACACACAGAACTTATTCAAGTGTTCTGTTCTTCCAGAAAAGTCTGAGAACTAAAGACAAAGAAAGACAGTAAATTCTGGACCTTCAGGAAGTGCTCAGTACCTAGATTTATTATGGTTGGTGTGGCTGGAAGAGAAGGCAGTTGTGGCTACATGCAAATCTAGCTTAAATTTGCTGTAGATGTGATATTAGAGTATGAATAACTCAGCTGAAATCTTGTGTATGTTGACATTCTGGTAATTTTCTCCTGCAATAATTACTGTCATAACCTGTAAAACAAGAATTAAAACCAAACAAACCAAAAATGGAATTTCACTTTTACATTCTGTTTAAACGATCACTATTTTTTATTATTTTTTTCGGTTATAGAAGAAAAACTTGAAGCATTTTAGGCGCCTTTAATTTGTTGTGCAATGTTCATTTATCAAGAGAGCTATAAATTCAAGGTACTTTGCATTCACATGGAGCCCTTTAAATTATGCCATTCAGACACTGTGCCTTTGCAGTGAGTTAATCAATATACTAAAAAGACTCTTTGCCACATTTTGCAGGAAGCTTTCAGAAGTTTGCTGCTTCTGTGTCTTCAGGGAGTAAATGCCAGAGCAAGGGACAATATAAAGCTATGAGCTTCATTATTCTTCATGTAATTTAACTGGTGAGGATTGTGATAAAAAAAAAATTAAAATCTTATATCTGTAATGTTTTAGTACTTAAACTACATTGCATTATAAGCTTTTTAGGAAACACGTAACAGGAATAATGGACTGTCATTGAGATCAAGTTACGTAACAGCTAGCATGTTCACATAAGAGTTAGCAAGCATGAGTGCTGGCTGTAGTTCTTGCTTGTAGTTCCTACTTCAAAGAATATGCAGAATTTCAGTTTCATTAGTATTATAATCAATTTTGATCCAGTGAGATTCCTATCACTGGAGAAAGGAATAACTTACCCAGTACACTTTAATGTTACCTTGCTAGTATTACCGATAGAAGGATCTTCAAAGCATTCCTTCTTTGGTCTGCAGTACATTCCAGCACCTGAAGCAAAGCAGAAATATGAGTTGGCGTAATGAAAAACTTTGATGTTTTGGTCTTCTGCTGTCCCAGTGAACTTCACAGGAAGATGTCTGAAGTCCAGTTCATATAAAAAGCACTTTCGTGTTATGAGGAAGAAAAGTATCATCTGCTTACGTGGGTTGCATGATGAATGTGTGAATTTGTTTTCAATTACCTTACTTTCTTCTGATAAGTCTGGGTTGCATCTGTATTGCTATATTACTCTTGAATTTCATTACTTCATAAAGTTAACCTTTTTCCAAATCAATCACTACAAAATTTTGTCTCTAATGTGTCTTTCTGGAAAATAAGCTTCTGGCTGCATGGTCCCCAAAGAAAACGATATAGCAGAAAATCTTGTATGAATGTTACAAGATCTGGTCCTCTTAATATCATGGATATATCTTCTACTTCACTGATACTGAAAACTCTTGCATCATCCACTAAGTTGCAGAACTCAGAGAAAATGGAGTCCATATGAAGAAGTTTCTGAAAATTCAAAGAAAGAATTAGCAACGTTGTTTCTCTTTGTCCTTCATCTGTTCAGGTCCATGTGGTCAATTCCTCATGTTTCTGACTCCATCCATGTAAAACAATACCTTGATAGATAATTTGAATAACATTTCAAAGTCCTAAATCCTCTTTAACTCTTTTACAGTCCTTCTCTCCATTTCATTGACTAGTTACACAAAAAAGTTTCCTTAAAGCATCGTATTAATTGGTGCAGTGCAGTAAGATAACAGGAAACTGCTTTAAAAAAAAAATTAACTTATTGCAGTTCAGTGGATGTATCTCTTGCACACTGTAGTTATGAAACTACTAACAGTTCTTAAAAACAAGAGCAGGGTGGAATCACAAGCATTGATTTAGTTCATGTCTTTTTGCATCTAATTTGGTTTAAGCCTTTCTCTTCCAAAGCATTCAAAACAAAACACACTAAGATATCAGTATTAGGGTTCAGTCATCCAGTCAGCAACTTGGACAATGCAATGACAGATTTGCAATGGGGCCACAATCTTTTTCTTTCTGGATATGCAATAAAGTACTATTTCTCAAGAAGAAAGGAGATAATTTTTGCAATGACTGCTTTGAGAAGTTTTTTCCTCCTTGCTTCAGATTTTGTAGGTATTTTTTTAGGTAGATATTTTGGTAGATAATTTTTTAGGAAAAGCCCAAGGTATTATTAGTAGATTCCCCACACACGATGAATGCGTGTTTACTTTCAAAGAGGGAGACAAGTAGTCCTTGGTATGTGCTATGACCCTTCTGCAGGTATTCAGAGTGGCAGGAACCAACTACTCCAGAAGAGAAGGTAAGCCAGTAGCTGAGTAACAGCAAGGCAGGAGGGTCAGCACCCTCAAAGGCAGAGGGTGTAGTCCCACAGTACTCAAGAAAAAAGAGCAAATCCAGTGACAGCATAGCTGACAGTTCTGATAACCAAGCTTGTCCATACCCACAAGACAGGTCTGAGGTCAAGCTGGAACATCAAGTCCAGAGGTCAGGAGCAGCAAGCTACATGGGTGAACACAGGCAAAGCTGTAAGATAGTTCTGGCAAAGGCAAGGCAAAGTGTCTTGGCTTCAAAGCACCTCTGGTGCAAAGAGCAGCAGGGTGCCAAAAAGGCTTATTGCAGCTTTTTCTCTCCAAGCTCTTCCCCCAGCACTCTGACTCAGGATCCTGCAGCGGCACCAGATCGTAGCTGGCTTTGAACACAGACAGGGTGAGGACGCAGGGGAAAACTCAGTGCTCTGACACACAATTAGCAATGTTAATTTCTGCAACTGTGTGCTATACCTGTGGTGAACAGTTACTACTAGCTTCCATAAATTGAATAAATTAATAACAACTCTACAGCATTTATCTGAAGACCTCAAAGTAATTTAGAACAATTAATGAATTAAGCCTCTTACTATTCCTTTGATGTGTTGAATTAGTTTTATCTCCAGCATGCAGATGCATAAACTGGACACAGCAAAAGAAATGCTAAACTCAGCAGCAGTTTGACCTCAAGGAATAGGGCCAGGATTTCAGCCACAGAAGTCAAATGAGCTTCCTAAGATTCAAAAGGGGCTTCAAGTCCCTCTTTATTGTACAGAAGGTGTGTTAATAGGCTTGCATTACCTTTTTTTTATTTTTTTTTCCAAAACCTCCATTTCCATTTGTAGCAAACCCAAGGAAAAGAACTCCAACCTCTTTACCTGAGGTTTACAACTTAATTCTAAAGCTGCATTTGCTTCTACTTTATATACTTTTTAGCACAATATGTTTTTCACCTTCCTTTGCTTGATTGGACTACAGCCTCAGAACGTAACACGTACTGAGTGCATGTCTGAGTCGGTTTTTTACTTTAAATACTCGCTTCCTTTATGGATATCTGTGCCCACTGTAGGCCAGAAAATGACTCCGCTTTAAAGTTATTTAGGATCAAAACATTTTTTTTAAATGTTTTTAATTTATTCTTTTAATCTAATATGCAGCATATCATTTTGTGTTGTTTGAGACATAAAATACTTCCCTGTTTCCTTAGGAACTGTTGTTCTGTTTATTTTTTTGTTTATTTTTCCTGGAAGTAAGTAAGACAAAATGTTATTTGGAATGAAGTACCTTACAATTGGGAAAATGAAAACATAGGGATAAGCATATCTGGTAAAGGGCTTCATAAAAACCACTGAGAAGCAACTGAAAAAGAAAGAATTTGCCAGCACTCAGATCAAACATGCTAAGAAACCTTGACAATAAGAAAATAAAATTAATATTAAACTTGTTCTTTATCTGGCCACATAGTGTAACATTATGGATTAAAACTGAGTGTTGAAAATGAAATTTACAGTGATGTGTTCTTGCTGCTTTTGGGGGGTCATGTGACAGTAATTCATCTGCTCTTCATGGTGCACACCTCCAGCCTTCTCAACAAAATAAAATCAGATCCTATTATCATTAATGGACTGGAGAAGGTTAAAAAAGGGAAAAAGATAAAAGAAGGCCAGCTGTCTACACTGCAAATTAGAATCACCTCACAACCAGGTCAGGACACAGCAGCACTTTAATCAAATTCTGTACAGTTCGTGTTTGTAGTATTGACAAATCCTAATTATAATGAAATACTGTTTGTTCCCTGGTGTTGAATGTTTCTCTTGTAATGACTATAGTGATTTGAGCCAACTGAGCTTATAATTCACTTTCTTGGCTGAGACTGAAAAGTTAAAGTGAAAGCAATAGAAGAGAGGTGGAAAAGAGGGTAAGTATAGGCAGGGTGCAAACAGACATGGTAAAAAGTCCTTTAAATCATTACCTCTCACAGAGCCTGTGAGCAGGCATCAGACTGCTATCCAAAGTCACTTTTAAAACTGCCATGCAAACTAAAAATGACACATTGCTGATCATATTATTATCTCTTGAAAACAATTAATACTAATTTAAAATACTGTCATTAATATTCACAGGTTTCTTGTTATGTAGCCACTGCAAACTGAAATAAATGACTGCAAAAATAGGTATCTTGTCTATTTTTTTGACATTTGGAAACTAATATGAACTCTGGATATTTGAACTGGGGAGCTGACATTTAAAGACACTTAGTCATCACCATGATGTTCCAGCAGCAATGCTAGTACAACTAGCAACATAATTCCGGGTCTTTTTAAAGCTGGTTATATGTACTTGAGCACAAGTGAGTAAAATCTTTCCAGAACATTCCAAAAGATAATTTCCTATGCACAGAAGTATAATATTATAATTTACATTTGACTTTAAAGAGGATTTTTTCTCAATTTCATGTACTTTCTCCAGAACTCTCTCAGATTTTTGCTGCTTTAGAGACTGTTGTCTAAATTACAAAAGCTAGTAAAATGAAACAATTTTGTAAGTTTACAGTGTTAGTTTTTACAGGTCTAGAGTTTTGGCAGTCTCCTGAAAAGTAGAGTATTCCCTAATAACGGCAATCAGGTTAATGGCAAAGTATGGGATGAACCGCTAATTTGTCCCATACTTTGCCATTAACATATACTCTGATCTTCCATTGATTTATTAAGAGGTTAGAAAAATTAATTCTTCACATAATGCTATGTCTTATCCAGCGCAAGAATTTCCTGTTTGTCCCATAGCCTTCAAATTACCTGATTAAAATGAAATGCAATATATTTGGTCAATCAGTGTTAATTTTAGACATCAAAAACCTTACAACCCGATTGAATCATCTTGATGTCAGTAACTACTTACAGTGCGTAGTGTCAAGTTTCTTAATTAAATGGAGTTGAAATACAGTGGAAAACCAATGGTTTAAAATGATGTAACTAGTCTCCAACCTTTACCTTAGAAATATTTCTAGTATGTTTGAAATTTATTGTCACTTTAAAACAATTTGAATGTTTTTTTAGATTATGTAACTCAGCATATGACATCCACAAAACAGAAAAAGTCGGATTACAAGAGCAGAAGAACAAGAAGTCTGAGACAGCGGGCAATAAAAACCCAAGAAAATACATAAGAAATAAAAAAGAAGATCTCAAGATTAAAGAAATAGGAATATATCCTGAGGAAGAATAAAACCAACTCTGGACTTCTGAAAAATAAGAAAGCATGGAAATAAAAAAAAAAAAAAAGATTAACCAACAATAAAAATATTCATTCACAGCTATAAAGCTTTTCTTTATATTTTGAACATACAGTATCACTAAAATTAAAAATATCTCTCTGCAATAGGATTTGGACCTAAAGCACATAGGTACAGTCTTTGGACAATATCCATGGCTTTCACTGCCCTTAGGAGCATGGACAGGTTTTCTCATGCAGTTGATGAAAGCATTCTTGGGAATATATATTTACTACTAGAAAGACATAACACTCAGGAATATTGATTTATGAAACTAGTTTTACAGTTCTTTTAGTCAGATGTAAAGTCCTCACAGAGCCAGCCATTTAAATTTTCCTTTGAAGACAGGTTATCATCTTCATAACTTCTGGTACTATTTTGTCTAGATTTAGAGAGGTGTTATACACTTCTGTGAAATTTACTGGATTTACACCTGTGTGGCTGAAAAAAAAAGTAAATATTACAATCTCTTTTGACTAATAATTTTTACACATAAAAAGTTTCAGATTATCATTTTAACAACTGACTTTGTATTATTACTCCTCCCCTGTATTGTCCCTGGAGGAGCAAAATAATCATTCATGGTACCTTGTAGGTGCAAAGTCAAGGGAAGGACTACACTGTCATGTAGTCAAGGAAAGAAGTATGTTGTCATGGAGTTCAGAGAGGTCCACACTTGACGTAGTAGCATTGGTTTGCATTCCTCAGAGATTTTTCTGTATGCATATACAGGAGAAAGTTTGTTTCTAGCTACCTTTTTCTTATCATATGGTCAGTCTTAACCCTTGGCCCTATGAAGGCATCAGTGCAATAAAGAATTACAAGAGCAGTTACTCCTCAGAGAAAGTATGACAAAAGCAGATGGATTTTGCGGAGCAGTCAACATTTGGAACATTTTATTACAATCTGAACTCAAGCATTAGATGAATCTTCTTATACTGTTTTTGCTCTTTAACCTGAACAAAAATGGAAAAACCATAAAGGAATAATACTGAATGACAACTATTCACAAAGGGGATAGATGACAAGCTGACGTTATAGTCTCTCTTTGGGTCATTGCCCTGAAATCCTCTTGTGATCTGTAAAACAACATTTATGCTGCAAACTTGCACATTACTACCCATGACATGATTTTATTTTTTAATGACAAATTGTTCTGAACTAAAAGCAAGGCAAGTTTCAGAGTCACAGAAGAACTACTCAAGAGAATGAATTCTGAAGCCTCAAAACAAAAAAAAAATTCAGTGCAACATTATCACTTTACAAATTCTTATTTTTAGCTAATGTTATGACTTGATGTGTGGGGCAACCAGCACAATTTCTGGGTGCATAGTACTAGCTCTGCTGTATATTTTGCACACCATTGCCTGTCTAACCAGGCAGATCTTTAGGTGAAGACAGGCCTGTCACCAAGCTATGTTTCTGTTCTTTTTTTTATTTTTTAGTGTATAACTCTTAATGTATGTCTTCCTTCCTGCTTCTGCAGGGAAATTTGCACAATGCTTAAGCAGAATCCAATTCTACATCTCTACTTTATAAAAACACTTAATATTGATAAGATCTGTTTCAGGGACCCTCAGATTTCCCTGCTAATTTGGAATAGTCTGTATTTTCCCTTGCTGTTTAAATAGCACACTGTGTGGGCAGGAGTGAAAAGTTACATAAAAGAAGGCAAGAACTGAATTCCACCTGAAATTTGTTCCAGTCATCCTAAGTGGCCAGCTGGGTATAGCAGACTGGGCGGTGACTGACTCACAGAGTTCCTTGTTCAAACACTTTCCATTCCCAGCTGGGAATTGGCCATTATCTTCTCTTAACAGCTTCACAAATTTGCACCAAGTCTTCACTTTGAGATACTTTAAAAGCTTGCAGAATAATTATTTTTCTTTCTTACCTTGTTTGTCTGCCCTGTCTCTTCTATGCTTATTTCATTCTCCTGGCTTCCAGATCAGGCAATCCTGCAACAGCATGGATCTCACTTGAAGTGAACGCATTTCAGCTGTAGCTACAGCACAGAACAAAATATAAACACCAAATTGGACTGAAAAAAGTAGTGCTATGATGAAGCAGTTAAAAATCTGCTGCAAGTGCTGTTGAGAGTCCACACACTGCTACCATTTCTGTGAAACACATTTCTGTTGCTCTTATTGCAGCCATTTCTGACTTTTTCATTATTACTATATAGGTTCTCCAGATAGGTGGGAGTAAATAGGTTAAGTAGAAACCAAGGATCTTCCTTGGTCTGAAACTGTATCCTCATCTCTTCTGATAAGTCATCCAATATAACATAACTGGAGCAATATCCAAGAAAGGATCTCTGTCCTCACTTCCAGCCTTAGCTACTGTAAAATGGGAAAGAAATGTTCCCCCTGCTTCACACATTGCATGATCTTAAGTGTAGTCTTAAAGGTTAAATATTTGCCCACTGTTTTGTGGTTTAGGTGGCTTGTGACTAGTAACAATGAATATAAGAAAACAAATTTGACTTTACCATAAAAACATATTCTGAATAAAAGTGAAGACTTTTGTAGGTTTCTTCTCCAACAGCACCAGGAGCAAAATTAATTCCTTCTGATTTTTAAAAGGAGAAGCAGATGTCTCTGAGAATTGAAAGCAGAGTTATGCAGTTATGCTTGGATGTAACAGCTTGAATACCTCTGTAACTTTAGCATGCTTGAAAAGTTAATTCTTCAGCTTCAGCAGTAAGTTAAAAATGTCCTTGAATGGTAACAGCAACACACAGCACATGAATCTTTTATTATATTGGCTTGACTCTTTTGAGAGCACCATGGTTTTGGTGAGCTGTTACTACAGAAAGGTACAGAAATGCTTTTGGCTAGTTGTTTTTTCTTTAGTTTTTTTTGCAAACCTTGTGGTGCTGCTGTAGTCAGCTTGCGTGAACTTCTTCTGGTGGACTTAGTCTGCTTTAATTGCCAGAGAAGCCTGCGTGCTCTACTTCAGACTTTGCAAATCCACAGTACCTAAGACTGAGTTTAGTGTATTTCTCTCACTGAAGATGGATCTTGATGTCAAGTCTTTCTCTACGCTCTCTACTGCTGGCACCTTTCTACCACTCTACCACGTTGGTGCTAGCAATGTATTTTCATTGCTAGCACCAACGTGATAGAGTGGTAGAAAGGTACTAGCAGTGAAGTTCAGGCATTTTTCTGTGCTTCTTTAATTACACATTCCTGATCCACAATGTGTTGAATGACAGCAGCCAGAATACGAGTTTTGTTATTATGTGTTGAAAACATACACTTTCTGCTGAGCTTCAGAGACTTACAAAACTTCACAGACAGAAGACTCCTTCCCTTCCCTCCACGCTCAAAGTGAACGTGCTTAAAACATTGACATTAAGTCCTTTTTACTCCTGTGAGAATTTTTTGAGACAATAAAGCTGCACTTGTGTTGTCCTGCTAGACATACAGTTGCCTTTTACAAGAAGACAGGCCAAGGCCATGAAAAAGCTTCAGACTGATGAATGAAACCAGGAAATGTATGCTGTCAGTCTTCCAGGATGAGATAATATGCTTCTAGAAAAAAAGTGATGCTATCAGAGAGATGTATCTTAGTCAGATAAATAAAAAATAAGTCTCAGTTTTCTCTATACTTCATCTTATGGATGGCAGTCTATCATCATGAGGTACAGAGGAAAGTATATATCGTTACATGGCTGGAGTCTGGACAGTCTTGATTTGCTGAACATTCTTTTGTGATGTTTCTTATCAAAGCAAATGGGTTTTAGAGTTGTCAGCAATAAGATAAAATGACAAAAAAATACTGTCTTAGAGCGATATAACTGCATGTTATCTCAGCCACCCTAACGAAAAGTATCATAGACCTTCAAAGCAAATGTCTTTGAACAAGTAGTACACTTCAAGAAAATAAGATAGTAGATTTATTCTTTTATAAACAGCACCATTCCGTAGATATTTCTGAATTTGTGGCTCCCTATACACTGAACCATGTAGTATAAAAATACCATATAGTCTTCTTTTTTCAAGGGTGAATTTTCAATATATTTTTATTTTAGCTCCCACACTGTGCTACATATAGCACTGAGAGAGAGAACCAAAGTCTTTTAATGTGTAAAACCTAGGGAATCCAGCAGTGATTTTCAAATCTGGTATCCAAATAAGACCTTGTGGTGTTCGTCAATGATTAGCACTTATACTGTAATTTGGTTTAGTACACAGACCATCTCAATCACAATCTGCTTTTATTAAGTTATTGAGAACTTTCTGATCTGCTTGGAAGACACAGATACTATTTAACATAAATAGTCATTAATTTGGGGCTAGGATCCAATGCCTTTGCCATAGCAATATGTATTATTTGTAATGTTACCAGAGTACTAATATCATTAACAGTTCCAAGCATATATCTGAATTCATCACATACACTATCAGCAATAATTTGCTACGTAAGGTCCTAGTGTGCCCTTGTTGCCTCCAAAAAAAATATTCTGCTCTCTTGCATCTGGGGCCAAAGTTTTCCAAACTCACTACTCCTATAGGTTAATCTTTACCATTTCAATGAAAAATAGTACACTGTTGATGAGTTCTAACTAGCAATCACTAATGCCACTGCTTTAATATGGATTATGCTGCACTTGAGTTACAGTACAGGCCCATAAAGGTTCTACAACCCAATGTATGGCTGAGATTGTTTCACTAGGAAAGCGTTACACCATTGTGTATTCTAGAGAGCATTTTGCCTTTCCTTATGTAAGTTTACTACTTTAAAATGAAAAGTTATTTAGTTGAATGTGATTGATTTTTCCAGGAAGGCTTGACTAATAAATAGATAAACTAATTTTAGCGTATTAATTCAGCGTTGTGAACTGGTGGAACATTGAACAAACAAAATGCCCCCTGCCCCATTATGGACAGGAAATCATCTTGAGTTTGAAGTCTTGAAACACAGGATGGCGAGAAAGGGTGCTGTAGCAAAAAAGTATGAAAAAAGTTAAAAGATCTTTTCACTCTGTTCAGAAGATGACTTGCTAAGACCAAGAAGTTTACCTCTCCAACTACCTTCTATTTTTCCAGTAGACATATACACGAGATGGAAGAGAACAATTTGTCCATAACACAGGGTCTTTCTTCATGAGAGAAGAAGGTATAATTTTTTTTCCTTAACATTTTTACCATTATCTGATTTCTCTCCTCAGGTTTAGTCCCTTGCTGAGGTATTGTTCCCTTAAAATCTGTTCCTATAGCCAAACACCGAGGTTGCCGTCCCTGGGCAGCCTGTGCCAGTGCTCTGTCACCCTCACAGTGAAAAAGTTTTTTCTAATATTTTTGTGGAACCTCCTATGCTCCAGCTTGTACCCATTGCCCCTTGTCCTGTCATGGGACATCCCGGAAAAGAGCCTGGCTCCGTCCCCCTGACACTCTCCCTTGACATATTTAGAAACATGAATGAGGTCACCCCTCAGCCTCCTCCAAACTAAAGAGACCCAGCTCCTTCAGCCTTTCCTCATAAGGGAGATGTTCCACTCCGTCATTTTTGTGGCTCTGCGCTGGACTCTCTCAAGCAATTCCCTGTCTCTCTTGAGCTGAGGGGCTCAGAACTGGACACAAGATTCCAGATGTGGCCTCACCAGGGCAGAGTAGACGGGCAGGAGGACCTCTCTAAACCCACTAGCTACTCCCCTTCTAATACACGTTCTTGGCCTTCTTGGCCACGAGGGCACATTGCTGGCTCACGGCCATCCTGCTGTCCAGCAGGACCCCCAGGTCCCTTTCTCCTACGCTGCTCTCCAGCAGTTTAGTCCCCAACCTATATTGGCACATCATTTCCTCAAGATGTTACCAGTCAGTTCACATCAAACGGAACAACTGAGATGATTTTGTTTCAAGTAATGTTACACTTTCTCTCTCCTTCTGCCTCTCCCTTTCCTTCTCAACTTCTGTAATCGACGTAGTTTATGGAAATCTCCATAACAAAAACTAGAGCATTTTGTTTGTTTGTTCCATGTAAAACTTGGTGGGTTTTCTAATTCTTTTTTCTCCTTTCAATTGCTTAAGGTAAACCAGCTATACCTCAGTGTAACTCAGCACCAGGAATGACTATCAGACAAGTGGGTTTGTACTATCCAATTCTGTTACACCCTCCATGGAGGTTATGCTGATTCACCAACAGTCAAATTTAAGCATAGACCTATTTGGTAGGAAATGTTTCCAAGGAAACCACATTATTTACAATTCTATGTTTGAAGATAGCATTGTGTTGAAGAGTTAGGGCTTTTGTTTAGCTCTAACCAGGACAACAGTGTGTTGACTTACGTGACAACCCCAATGTGAGCCTTGCAGGATGATGGTAGAAGGAATACAGGCATTTGTATTGTAAATTTTCCGACCACTAACAACAACAGCAATTTCTAAGGATCCCTCATAAAATCTGGCACATAAATAGTTCCTACTTTCTACAAAAGTTTCTGCAGACTTCTATGGCTTATAAGCAGCTTCTACAATTAAGTCCAAATTCATCAAAGCTGATATGTACGTGCTGGCATTTGACCGGATTAGTCTTTAATAACAGAGGTCAGAATTATGCTAGTATGGAATAACATGGTAATGCCATTGAAACAAAGACAATGATCTCGGCTTTACTGCTGGTATACTGGAAATATGAATTTTCAACACCAAAGAGATTATTTAAATGTCTTCCTTATCAGAGGCAGAGAATCCCATCTTTCACATAGGCTCACAAAGAGGTATGAAACTACTAGTAAAACAGCGGAAACTTCCCAATTTAAATTTTCAACAATCTATTGTGAGACTCTAAGTTCCATTAGGTTTCCAGATGGACTATTTATTCTTACTAATAGTTAAAAAAATCACATTTGACTCTTACCGAAATTCAGCGTTTAGCCAACTAGCTGCTACTTTTTCCTTTTTTTGAAATTTTTTTTTTTTTATTTAAATGATGGGTTCATCCCTTATTTTTTATTTGTGTCCTGGTCTGAGACCACAAAGATAAAGGTTTTCTGAGGCTCCTGGCACAGGTGGCAATCTCAGTGGGAGAGGAGGGGCAGCTGTGCCTATGGGTAGGAGAGGGTGGTCAGCTGCCCCCCTTCCCCACTGTGATTGCTGCATGTGCCAGGAGCCCCAGGGCTCTCAAACAGTTTTAGTTTTGTATTATTTTCTATACTCTTTTTCTGCAACCCAGAAACTCTACTTGCAGTTCTCACAGACTTCAGGAGTTTCTGTGTTTCCCAGATGTAGTAAATTTCTTATAAAATTGTTTTGACATTGGAATTAGATTTTAGGCTTTCTCTTTCTCTAAGGTGATATAGGCTCTCATGGGAGAGGGGTTGTAAAGGAAGAGAGTGGAAAAGAAGAAAGGAAGGAAGTAAAAACATTTTCTGCCAAACAAGCAAAATCTCTTGATAAATCCTTTTTTTCTTCTCTTCCCTAAACAAGCTGAAAACAGAGACAATTCATTACGCTGAAGAACAAAAGCAATAACCTGCCTTTGCTCTGGTCTATCCTATTTCTTCATCAACCTCTGTGATATTGAATCTCCTAGGATCATTTCCATCAAAGAATAAAACCTCTTCTCTCTCTCCTCCTTCTACCTAGGAGCTTTTTTAGATCAGAGAGCTGACAATTATGATCCTATGCTGAGACTCATCATATGTGTCCATTTTTCTTGTAAACTAAACCAAACCATTCCTTTGGATTCTTTAAAAGGGCCCATATACTCCTATATTTTATCACCAATACATCTAAATATTTTGTGATTTCTATCAGATCATGTCATCCGTTTTACTTTTGTTAACTAATGCTCACATACTTACTAGTAGTTTATACTGACTAAGTGCTGAGAATTATCTCAACATAATAGTGATTTCAGAGTATGAAAAAAACTGCCTAGGCCTTACTGGCCTTCAGTCTAAAGAGGACAGACTTGTCTCCCAACACCCATGTCCTCTACTGTTACCTCTTTACCTCTATTTACAAAGTTAATATTTAGCTACCCAGAAGTCATGAGCTCATGCACGGCCAGCCTTAGTAACTATTCCCCATGTTGCATCCCTTCTTAACTCCACAAAACATTTGAGCTCTCTTCAGGCTATGATGATACTTTCCAACCTTTTGTATTTTTTTTAGTCCCTTAAGTGGGTTTTACCCATCCTGCAATGTATTCTGATTTTCCTCTGGTTCTTGTCTTAGTAGAGCTTTTCTGCTGTGCATTACGGTTGTACTTGGCAGCTTAAATCTCACTCACAAGTACTGCTTCCATCAATAACTACAGGAACTTTACCTGTCAGACCAAGATTAAGGTAATTAACTTTTTTATATGTTACATGATAACAGTTAGAAAATTCAATCAAAATCTTATAATTGTAATTATTCTAACACTAAAACTCATAAACCAGTGGACTTTCTCTATGCCTGTGTTTTTTGTTCATAACTGTAGGGCACAGGCTGTTCTCTCCTTGAAGTGACACAGGTGAGTTCTTTTAAACTGTGCTCATTTCAAGTTTCCCATCCACAGGCTTCTGAATGCTTTCAAAGAGAATGACTTTTAAAGGTAATAGAGGTTCCACAGGCTGAACAATAGCTCAAATCTGTTTTGACATGAGTGAAGGGATTATGGTCTCAGCAAGCTTTTCCTTCTCATTCACCAGCCTGACCCTTCCCAGCTGCAAGCTTCTCTCTGACCTCTCATGACAAGGCTCACTGGTCTGAGACAGGCTCTGGATTAACATCTGCACAATGACACTCATAATCATAATGTGGAAAAAAGGCATAAAATTCACTTTTGTTTTCAGCACCCTCTTTTTTTTTTCCTTTTTTTTTTCATTTTACAGGCCTTAGTTCCCTACTATCAATCCTCAAAGGAAGGAAACAATCCATATATTACCTTACCTGATTTAACACCCAAACAGTTCCTAAAATGTTGGCCTTATCTTCATAAAAAAAATAAATTGACAGAAAAGGTCACAGGCTGCAGCTGGAGTATGTAAAGGATTTTTATAGTTAGTATGAAGCCCTGAAAAGAAGGCATGAACAAGTCTTCTCTGGAAATGACTACAATACCTCAAGATTTCTTGGTGCCATCTTCCCTTGTGTCAACTATGTCTGTGCCTTATTAATGTCCCATTCTTACTAAGTTTCCACTTACACAAAATTACAAGATATTACATCCATCTAGACTATTCCCTCTACACAAAAGGACATATACTAGCATATTTCATATTAATATAGTCAAGCCTTCTGAGAAGTTGCAAAATATTAACTGACTGGCAGACACGGCTATTGCAAATCACAGTTTCTTCTTTTGCCAAGATCTTCACAATACTAGTCATGAATATTAGTGAATACTGTACAAAATAATGACAATTAAGCAAGCAACCCTCAAGCTCAATAACCAACTATGTTGCTCAAGAATCTTTGTGGCATCTAATGAGATGTGGCCCGCAGAGGAACATTCTAGACTTTCTGGTTCTGCCGGGGGGAATAAGCATAGAATCCACTTTAAAGTTGCACCGAGTCTCTGTTTTGCAAAGGGATGAAAGACAGGTTAACCAGAGTTTGCTCACCTCTTCTTCTGTACTGAAGATCCTCATTTTCACTGTGAGGCCACCTCTGTGACATTCACAGTAAATTGATTAGTTGTGTCGTTTCTTGCAGCGTGTCCTGTGTGTCACATCTCTGAGGAAAGTTGCCTCAGTCAGCACTGTTTCTTATCACCTGTGCAATGTGCAGCAACACATGCCTCATGGGAGAGCGGTAACAAGTAGCCAGTCCTTTTAAATAGAAACCGAGCTGACGAAAAACGAACTCTTGAGGAAGAGATGTTTTCCTTCACTGAGCCTTTCTGGGCATCCATTACCCTCCTAGTGTCTAAGTTCATATGCAGGTATTAGAGCTTCCTGGAAATTTTGAAATGGAAAATGTGGCTGCACTTCTAGTTTTCATTTCAAAAAAAGGATAAAATGCTAAACTTCAGCTTCTCCTGTGAAACAGAAAATCCACTGCTCGTCAGCTCTTATTGCTAGACTGCCTCTCCGAATATCCCTAGAGGACATGTGAGTGGGTGATGTATGTCTCAGGCTTTTTCTCAATTTTCCACACAAAAGGAGTAGAAACTCTATCCCCTAAGGAATTTTTGATCACTGGACTTGCATGGAACTGTCAGTCTTTGAAAGAAAACTGTATTTTATGTTTACTGAACTCAGTTGCTGGTAATAAATAAACAAATTATTCTGAGGAAATAAGCAGTCTCACTGCTGTATTATTTATAGTCTACAAGGAACCACACTCTATTATACTTATTTCCAAACAAAAATTCAGTTTACTGTTTTATCTTTCGGTGTAATTTCCCATTGGAAATTGGTTTGCCATATGTAAGCCAGAATTTAGGCTCCATTGATAACAAATTTAAGCAAATGTTTGGGAAAACATGTCATGAGCTGCTGTACAGTGTGGTTACATGAAAGGGAAATAGGAGAAAGAAGGCATATAGCCAAATAAAATTCAGGAACACCCTTTGTCAACAATGCCATGGAACAGCCTCTCCTATTTGGTTTTAACTTCTTGTTTCCCAAAACAAGCCAGTCTTGATCAGACTGAAAATTAGATAACACAGAACCTGACACAGAACATATTCCACAGACTTTTGTGGCTGTTCAGAAGTATAATGTTGTGCCATTATCTACTGTTATCACACCTTCCTCCATTTAAGAAAAAGTTTGCCTCCACCCTCCCTAGTTCTGCAGTCTCTGATGAGTTCTCAGGGCTGCAGCACACAGCCCACAACTGCAGTCAGTGTGCCTTGGGATGCTCCAGCTCCTGAAAGTCCTGCTGCTCTCCCTTTTGCTGTTCTTGTTCAGGGTAGGTAACTTTTCAGATCTCATTTAGTCTTTGCAGGACTCAAACTCTTTCCTTGTATGGCTCAGATGTCTAGTGGTTGCTGCTTAGTTACATGTCATAAGCAAACTAATAAACCATTTCAAGCCTGCTTTTTGTTTAAACTGTGCAAAATGAACATTTTTTTCCTTTGTGACACCTTCCAATATGAATGATTCTGTGATTTTACCCTGTGATAACATTTTGATTGTCTAAGTGTGCTTGAGAATTGTTTCAGAAGGCAGAAGTTAGCACAGGCCAAATTCATGCCCACAGACATTTATGCACCTGCTTGAATACACCAGTAGAGAGGGACCTAGCCTCTTGTTCCATGCACCCAGCATCATGCCCTAAAACTAACATAAAAGTTTCAAGAGGAACAGATATTCCAGAGCCGAGTCTTGTATATAAGAGCACAGTACTTGGTGCATTGATTCCATCCCCTCCCCAGCTCATCACCAAACTTCAAATATAGGGAACAATCTGACCTCTTCCTGAATAATAGAACAGTCTGCTTAGACACTGGAATTGTGTTGGTTTTTAGCTGGTTTGCAATAACTGAAGAAGCAGAGGGAAACAAAGGCAAAATTACAGCCTCACACCATTCTGATTTGTTCTAAAAAAATCTTAGAAACAAGCCTACCATTGTTCCTTAAGGAATCTTGCTGTGTTTTTCCTTCTTGTTTTTCAGGATACAGTCTAGTTCCTAGCCTACGGTCAGGCTGAGCTTATGTTCTCACTTCCGCATGAGTATTTGTCTATCTTTTGGCTTTAAGAGCAGATATTGTGGTGAGTAGCTGAAGATGCCCAGTCTTGCACAAGGGCTGCTGTGATCATTCATCTTTACATGGGAAAAGGAAGTGTGTTAAAATTTGAGCTCAAAAAGCTCATATCACGCTGTTGTTCAAACACCATGACACTTCTCATCTTTGTATAGACTGCAAGAGGCTATATGTTAGATCTGTCAACAGGGCTAAGAATCATAGCCAGCACAGGAAAGGTTTAAATTCCTGGTAGTATTAAATGTTACTGGGGCCAAATGATTAATGGAGAAATGAGAAGATTAAGTAATGGAGTATTTGGAAAAAAGAGATGAAGTTTAAGTCAGGGCAAAGGTACAACAGTAAAATGAAAGAAGCATTTAGAAAAGAAATTGCCCTGTGCATTATAGAGGGAAACTCATCGTAATACAGACAGGGTTTCCACAAACCCTTATAGCTAGCTTTTCTAGGTTTTTTTTTCTTATGAATTCTTCCTCTTTCTCCTCTTTGACCTTCTGTTCTCTTACAGCACCATATAAGTACAAGTTCAGAGTTAAAGCTAATCCCCACAGAAGAGATGTAAAAGTCTGTAAGTGAAAAAGCCAATGAAAAAGAAAAGAAAAGACTGTCTGAGGCAGAAATGTATTATTTTAGTATTACTGGTATGCCTTATCAGCTAGCACAGCAATGAAGATAATCTGACTAGATCTAGTACTTAAGAAAGTGTATGCATTAAAAGAAAAAAAAAAATCAGTCCTGCACCAGGGACTATGGAAATCAAAAGTAAATATGAAAAGCCAAACTACAGGTCTGTACAGCATTAAATCCCATATCTTTAACCCATTGAGACTGCAGGACAGTCTCTCACCAGTAGCACTGGAAAGTAAAGAGTGTGAAGAGGACTGATAAGCCACAGTAAAGTGCAAAGTAATAAAGAGAAAACTGTAGACAATTTTTTAATACTTGCTTCAGGAACCCAAGCAACACTTCGGAAGATCAGTGCAATCAGGCTGCAAGAAATGAGATGCAAGTTGAAGAATCTGTTGCTATATCATTGTTCACAAGTATAAAAGTCCAAACACTTGTTACCTTACCATTTTACATTTAAAAAAGAGGATGGAGCTCCAGAGCCAACTATGTGAAAAATTCTACAACTGCTTCTGTCTGAAAATCGATTTAAGCAAACCTCTAATTTTACTCTCAAAAAATGGTTTGCTTTTCAGTCTATCCCTGAAATTTCCTCCACTTCTGTTTGTACTAAAATATATTTATGATTCTGAATATAGATACTTGTAGTTCTGGCAGATATCTTACTAATAGGTTTCACTGGGTAAAGCTTACTCTGTCCTTTGTGGGACCTAGTTACCTGGCTACAATTCTAAAATTTATTTTTTTAAAGTGACAGGTTGCTTACCTATACTCGTAGATGAGATAAATGCTTTACCCCTTGATCGTATCAACTTGCCCATCAAACTGTATGACTGTTCCCAGCATTAAAACTTTCAAGAAAACAGTTCTTGTTTTGAATAGACCATAAAATCTCATTCTGATGCTGTGATTAAAAAAACGTTCAACTTTCTTCTTTCAATGCAATTAAAAAATAAATTGCATCAGAATAATTTTCCTCAATAAAACATAGTTTCCATTTTAAGAATATCATTTTTCAAAGATGTCTTCTGAGAGAGAAGAATCTAGACTCTTTCCTTACAGATTCAGTTTATTAACATTGAATTCTATTAGGAGCTATTTCACTACGTCATGAAAATCCGTAGTGAACTTGCTTGGATATCACCAAATCCGATTCCTCTCCCCTCTAATAAAAAAAATAAATCTGTAGAAGTGTTTTGTTGAACTCCTCCAAAAATCATGAAATGGAGTCTCCAGACAGTAATTTGAAAGCCAATACACTGAGTTCTCAGTTTTACATTCTTGAAAGAGTATTTTTTACAACTGAGTATGACCAATTTAAATTTTCTTGTTTAAAGATATCGCAACAGGTGAGACAGCAAAATCGTTTGTGGTTGTGCTAAGATGTTAGTCAGCCAAAAGCCTTTTATTTTTACAGATCTCGGTTTACATACAAAGGATCTCCTAATCATAAGGAAAAAAATTCTGACTGATTGAAGACTGATTCCTTTATGTACTACTAAAGGTAGAGGAAAGGCTCTTGCTGCTTTGTATGTGCATGAACATCACTCACTTCAATCACCACACTGTCACCATCAAAGAGCAATTTGTTACCCCTTCATTTTTATTGTTAAAATGACTGGCATCAGGGAAAAAAACATTTTATAGAGGCTGCTATCTAGAATAAGTAACTACTCCAAAGCCTCCTTTTAGATTCACATTTCTTATGTTTTCCGCATGGATAATTCCATATTCCTGATATGCATTATATCAAAGCTTTTGGCATTGACAGCTCCGAAGTACAGATTTAAAGAGAAGTTGGATCAGACTTTTAGGAAACTTAGGTACTTCTCTTTTCAGATCTTGTTCACTTTTTGCTACCATAAGTATAGAGGAGTTACCCTAAGTAATGGCAGGCTCTTTGAACAAATGCACGTAACAGACATAAACATACAGCACACACTGTATTCTTTTATAATATGCATGAACTATTTCAATTTTGACCACAGGAAGTGATACATTGACAGTACAAAGCCAAACCAGTCTTGTCTGCTCTTCAGAAAAGGCAAGTAGTTAGAATATGCACATGAAACTGAAACATCCGTTGAATCTAATTTCCAGGGTTAGATCCTTACAGTCTTTGAAGAAATGTGCATCCAGATCCAGACTTAAGTTTTATGAGTTCACACTTGTTCCTGGCATAGGTCTGCAGATTACAGTATCAAAAAAAAAGAATTCTACAGTGATTGTTTTGTTTCTTTCTAAGTGGAAAAATAAAGTTTAAAATATCATGATGATACCTGGAGAGCTCAAACTGAGTGTTACTATAGTGTTTGCCTATAATATTATCTATCTTCTGTCTTTTTATCTCTAACTAATCTTTTCCTAATAAGGAAAAATTATAAAAAAATAGTGGGCATATTTTTTTGTCTTCATTTGCTACCTTTGAAAAAACAAAAAAATGAAAACAGTTTGATTGATTGTCAATATTCCCAGGTAAGGAGTAGATTATTTCATGAACTTTGCTCTATATGGTCTGCTGTCCATAAAGATTTTATATGCATCTATATTTTTCTGTCTGCCTTCCACAAAAGTAGAGTCCATGAGGATGATCCAAATAATAAAAAATGAGTAGTGTGGATGAAAAGCCTTGAACATCACTATACAAAATGATCTGTGAGCACCTATGTGGGTCTCCACAGTTCCAGAATTTCAGTCAAAATTCTAATTTCAGACAGCCCTTTAGGGATCTGAAAGTGAAAGTGTGTTTTTTTTCTTTATAGCTGCTTCTTTCTTTGACAAACATTCTCATTGACAGAAGACAGCTCCTTCTTAAAGCAAATTAAGTAACAGCATCTGACAATGTATGCTTCATGCGACCTGGGGTCTTTCAATGGTTCTGAGAGGCTCCGTCTACATGAACACCTCAATGCTTGTGGGTAAAGGGTGTATTGCCACACATTAAGCTCATCATTATTGGCACAGAATATTCTCAGATTAATAAATCCAGTAACCTTCACCTTTCCATCTCTATGGTAGTCAGACAGAAGCCTACTGTCAAACATTACTGATTGTCTTTTAAGAATAGAAAGCATCAAAGATACTGAAAGTATATGAAAAGTAATAAAATTATTTAAAAAAAATAAATATTTTAATTTCTTTAATTATTTTTAAGTCTACAGGTATAAAAGGAAGATAAGACAGTGCGTTGTATACAAAGGATCAATGATTATCAATTACTAAGAATCACAGAATGGCCTAGGCTGGAAGGGACCTTAGAGATCATTTAATCCAACCTCCCTGTCATGGGCAGGGACACCTCTCAACCAGATCAGGCAACACATGGGGACCGAACGAGGAAAGTAAGACATTCTTACTGCTTGGATTTATAAAAGAGATTGTTGTAAACAACAGTTCTTCTGTGGTATATCAGACATAAAGAAGGATATTTTATGAAGAAATAAGGAAAGATTTCTCAGTGGATTTTACTGTCTATGCTGTTACATCATATAGGACTTTTTCATTATAGAGTAGAATGTAAGCTATTTTACATAATGTAATGTTCTAAAGAGACAGTTATATTTACACATCTGCAGCTGACTTGGAAAATTAAAAAATACTGAAATAGCATCAGGAATGTTTTCCTGAAGATATATTTTAGAGTGTTTTTTCAAAAAAAAATTTTTTTTTTGGATTTTAACATGAATTCCGTCATATACACAGTACAGAAAGGTAAAAGTGAAAATATAAATGTAGAAGAGCTAACCTTACCTCTAAGTTCCTTATCTGAACTTGAATAAATTTTGAGTGAGGTATCTGTGCCTTTGAAAATGTTTTGCTGTTAAATTCACTTTACTCACAACAGATTAGGAGGAAATCTCTCTATAAAGAGGTTAAAATTGCCTAACACTAAATTGATAAATTATAATGCTGCTGTCGATGATGTGGTGGTCTAACAATACAAGGAAAGCAAAATTTACAGGCAAAGTATCACCTCACTGACTACAGCATTTCTTCTCAGGCATGGGATTTGTCTGTTTTTTACAAGTCGTCATGAAGCACGCATACACATCTAATTCAAATAGCAGTCAGTTAAAAGGCAATTGTCAAACACACAAATAACGTATTAATGCTGGGAAACAGCAGGATAGTCACAGATGTTACAGAAGCTGAGGAAGAAGCCCTGCGAGTTCTTGGCTGGGCTCTATTTCTGGGCAGCAGTGAATCAACTTGACTACCACAGGGTGGCATTGTCAAAGAGAAGTTACATTAACTTAAGTGAAACTGTAAAGTTAAAATTCCTTCTTCCCCCGAGGAAAAAGAGCAGGGCAAATTTCTGACAGTAAACAGTTGCAGTAGATCGGAATAATCCTTCCATTTATTCAATGAAGAAGATGAAAAGTCAGGTCATAACTATGTGTAGTGCCAGCAACTTGCCAGAGATTCCATCTAAAGTGTGACTAGCAGGCATAAAAACAGATTTATTCATGTGTACCTGAACAACAAAACTGGAATTGGCCTTTCTTAGTTACCTGACTGGTCACCAAATAAAGCTCAAGTCTACTCCTTATCTTCTAGTCCTTTTTTGGCACTTTGTCACTAGCAAAATGAGTAATTGTCCTCAGCATGGACTTGTAGTAAGAAAGGCTTTATTTTTAAAAATCACTAAATGTTTCCATCCTACAGCTGGCTGAGTTTTTAAGCAGCTTGTTAAAATTGAGTTGCAAATACAGCTTCATATTCTTCTATTTAAAAGACAATTTTATGCCTAATTATATATGTGAATCTTTACAGTTTATCTACTCCTCTGCATTCTAACCAAATGGATCCCAAAGGGATATATATGAATAAAATGTTTCTTAGAACTAGGAAAAAAAAAAAGGCATTTTTTTTTTATGGTCAGCAAAACTATGGTTTTATATGAGAATGAAAAAAGGGAGAGTCCTTTTAAGAAAGCATGTACTACTATTTGCTGACATTTTGTCAGGTACGTAGTAAATGTTATCTTGAGAAAAGCAGATGAAATCTAAAAATATTTTTAGAAAGCACTCTAAGTATAAAAACCAACAACAGACTATCAAAACCTAATTGTCATGATGGTGAACATACTGAATAGAAGTAAGAGGATAGCTGTCAATATTCCTAAAGCAGAAAGGTCACTTTACAATTACAATAGCTTCACTTAGCTTCCTTTTCTCTGAAGCTGTCAGCAGAAGATAAATACCTACATCCACCCTAATCACAACATAAGTCTTATCATGTGGTGACATGCTTGCCAAAAACAATCATTTAAGCCTTGTCTAGGTAGAGACACTAAAGAAAAATGACCTGGTTTAACTTTTATATGACTTAAGCTATGAGAAACCCTTGCATAGAAACAGTAATTTCAGACCTAAATGTCTGCAATATATTTAAATTATTCTTATTTCCAATCTATATGGAACCAAATCGTGCTACTGAGTGAAGTTATGTATACGTGCACATTTACCTAGTTTGCTTTGAAGCTGTGCCTTGAGTCAACTTGAATTCAGGGTGCCCCTAATAAACAAGCTCTTAGTTACTTTAATTAGAGCAAATGTCACAAAGTACAAGAACTGTTAATGTATAGTGGGTCTAATTTTACTCCCATGTCACCAAATGGCAGAGCTTCAGTCAACTGTAATACGAATATTAGATCCATGTTAGCTCCAGTTTAAGTCAAAGTGATAGATCTCATGTCATGGTGCTGGTTGAAATCACAAAGGGATTTCTCACAAGCTTTTGTAATAGATGCTCTCAGACTTCATTTTTTTTTCACTGCTGTAGGCCAAGATAGATCATTAAGAATAGCATTTATGAAATTCCCATACACCTGGACTAGTTAGTTACAATTGATTTTTTTTCCTTCATGGCCTACCAGGAGTCCAGAATGAATGCTTTTTTAACTTGCTGTGCTGTTTCCAAAATTATGAGAACTTACATGACTTGTGTGAAGCCTCAGGCTGATATGCCTAAACGGCTTCTACCGGTGGTGCTGGCAGGTACCTTTGCTGGATAATGCACTGAACATGGTCCTAAAACTCTTGGAAATCTTCAAAATGAGAGGCTCTTCGGCTGTACCCTACACTCACTTAGAGCATTTACATTTCAAAAAAATTCTCCTCTGATTCTCTAAAATTGTTGAAATTACCCAGTGCCGGCTGTTCAAGACTTTATTATCCTTCTTACACACTGTGAAAAAATCTTGTGGAAAAAATGTATCTATGCCACTTAAAACTAAAGAAAAAAAAGTTTAAGTTCCATAGCTCCCATTCTGCTGAATATCTGGGCCTGTTTCCATCTTGTGGTAAGAACAAAAGCTGGCAGCCTTCTTGTCCTAAGAATATTTTCTTTACATAGGTTCCTCCAGCTGAGTTAACTTCTACTATCAAATTGGCTTTTACAAAATAATGTGTTACATTAACTCTGAGGCAGAGAAGAACCACTGCTTGCTGCCACTGCAGAGCATAAATGTCATTTAATGAAAAGAAACCACGAGCATTTTAATTTCCAGTTCTGTCACTTCTGGGTAATCTGATTTTCCTTCTGTGTAAGTGAGATTTGTAGTTTCCACTACTCAAAAAATATTCACACCTAGATGCTGCTCTATTCCTGTGGTTTGGACAGTTCATTTTTCAGTAATACCATTTTTAGTGGAATTTTTAGCATTGAGAGTAAAAACAAAATCCTCCCTTATAAGTGAATCTCTGTAACAGCATTGATTACTTACATTAGGTCAGATATCTTATTTATTATTTCCTATATTTTTCTTTTATTTATGAAGTGCAGAGAAGACTTCTGCCAGAAGAAAAGCAAAATCACTTCTTAAAATTAATTGGTACTGATTGTATTTAAAAAGCAAAGGGTCACCTAGTAGATTTCCAAGTAATCACCATAGCTATACTGTCAGCGTTATTCAATTTTTTCTGTTGTTCTTTCTTGATAGAGGAATTCTTTCTTAGTTTTCAAATAACTGTGAGAATTATGTGTGAATATTAACAGTACAAAGGAGCAAATAAACAAGGTTACTCTTCCTTCAAGTAAAGATTCCCCTGATTAGATCTACGTTTCCAAGGCCTGTTTCTATTATACTACACCTCTCCTTTCTATTATACTACACCTCTCCTTTCTGAGAATTCTACTATTTAGATTTTTTTTCCCCCTACACTATAATTTACATACCTGTAATAAGCATACTGTGGAAGAATTCAAAGCATGTTTCACCCATTTAACAAGCTATTTAAATTACAGACCTTATATTAGCTTACAAAGTAAGCTTATTCGCTCTTTGGGGGCTTGAAAAACAATAATTGCTTCATTTAGATTTTCATTTTAAATCCAGGTAGAGGATTGATTTTTTTTTTAATGGAAACAGTTAGACAAATGTCCAAATCTACTCTGAGAGTTATAGCTTTCTATTCAGAAAGTATTCAAACTGCTTTTTCACATCTACTTTTTCAGTAGTCATGAAAAGCACCAAAAGAAATGTGTTAAAATACATGGTATGGGAAAGAAGGTACATATCCTCCATTTAGCTTTTTCTGCCTTTTTTGGTCCATTTGCTATGGGATTCAAGAACACATTTGCTTCTAATTCTTTGTCAGAAGAAGAGATGGAAAGAGGTAGAAGCTATAGGCAGGATTACCTGAAAGGTGTTGAAAACACATCTGTGTGAAAGAGTAGGATCTATAGGAATAATTTGGGGTTTGTTTCAAATAAAGCTTAATTTTCATTTACATAACAGTTGCTTTTGCTCTTAAACTGCAACCAAAATAGTTTCTTACTTTATTTCAGTCAGGAATAAAATTTACAAATGAAGTTGAGTGTCTCAAGTTTGATCATATTTATAAACAATGGGCAGTGGGCAGCGTGATCTGAATAACAGAGGAATCAAAAGAGTTTTGGTGTGTGGTTTTTTTCCATCTTGATTCTCAGTGCTCTGCACAAAGTAGGTCCTCAAACCTTTTCACTGTTCCTAAGACACTCTGGAGCATATCTGGTTGAAAGCTTTTGACAAAAGCTACACATTCACTTTTTAGTCCATAAGCAGAAGTAATTTGGTCCACACTGAGGAGTGTATGTCACAAGGGAGTATACGGGTAAAAAAAAAAAAAAAAAAGCTTAATTTACACAGAACATTTTTTGAGACCTGCAGATACTAAGTTAGTGAGTCTGTGCTGTTTTACAGAGAAATAAGCGTACTTTTGATTCTTCTTGCCAGAGGTACATAGCCTTAAAAAAAAAAAAGTAGTGGTCTGCTGGCTTTAAAGCCCATTCTTCTTCAAGCCTTACGTACTCTTTCTGGCTTGTGGAAGGAGCTCTTCACTGACCCGCCTCCATTGGAAGGTGCAGAATCACTTGCAGATGTGGTGAAACCTTACAACTGGTGGCAGAGGCTGTGGTGCAGGTGGAGAGGACACAGTCCACTCGTTTTGACTGTAACTGAAGCTTACAGGGCACAACCTGACAAAAAGGCATCAGAAAGACTGTTTGAGTTAAAGACTGTCTTCTCCAAAACTAAACATGACTTTTGGAACACAGTTGGAAATTAAATAGGCCCATTTAAGGTCCTCAGAAATGCTCCTGCCAGAGTGAAAGCACATGCCGCTGAGGGAAATGTAATTCCCTTCAGTTTTTTTCTGTACCCCTGCTGGCTGCCAGAGACTGATAAATCTAGATCCATGCACAAAACACAGGGAAACCAAAGCAGACATGGAAATGTATCTAAGGACCTCAGCAGGGAAAAGTATGGCCATTTTCCAGCCTCGCTTTACCACAGGCTGTATCTAACTTACAGTCACCCTTGAAGTAGGTTTTATATTAGCCTTCTTCCTTTCCTCTGAATGTATATAACTCAGATCACTTTTTCTCCCTTTAATGGTTAGTGTGGTCAGTCTTTTACTTTTTCTAGATAAAATCATAACCTTTAATTCCTAGTGGTGTGGAGAGAAGCAAGATTCTATTTTTTATTTTTAAGATTAATAAAAATGTAATTTTATAATAAATCACAATTAAAATAAAGTCTCCCCTCTCCCTTTAATAAGGGAGAAGTAAAGGTGTTTCAAACAAAAATACAGAATCTTTGATCTTCTAATGCACTTGGGTTCTTTGCTCATAGGAATAAGTCAGTGGCTGTCCAATGTTGGCTATCTAATCTAGACAGCACCCTAAATAAAACCAGGAACTATAAACACTCAGAATCTGTTCCTCTGTAGCAAGACACAGCTGAAGTAAGCTGATACTTGTTCTTTAGAAGACAGACAATGAGTAACACATTATTATGCAGGGTATGTTGATTTCAGAGCTATTACTTAAAAATTTGGCACAGTGCTAATGTAGATGTTATTACACATTATCTAGCACCACTTATACCAGAGACAGGATGCACTATCATCTCTATCAATCCTAAAATCACTTATTTGGAAAAGAGTTGTTTCTTGGTTTTAGCTGATGGATTGTCTAACGCAACAGATAAACACTGAAGAAAAAGTATGTGTGTTCATAAGAAAGATTTTAATGGAAAAAAAAATTACCAATCAGGTTGATAAACATGCATGCAGAAAGAATAAAGATTGATTGTACTAAAGCAAATAATGTATTGGATCTTGGAAATCCTTTGTTACTTGCTGTGCTGGCAGTGGCACCAAACATTCCTGATACTCCTAAAAATAAATTAAGTGCTCTAGAAAATAGAGACTAGTAAAAATTGTGCCAGTAATATGCTTAACATCCAACTTAACATGCAAAAATTGTGCTGGTAACATCCTTAACGTGCAGCAATGAACATAATGTACTGCTGTACTACCTCTCATGTAAGAAGTGGGTTGGCTAGCTAGCTGAAACAGTAAAAAAAAAAAAAAAAAGGTTTTTTTTGTTTCCTATTTCAAGCACATTGATCTATCATGAATGGATTAAAATTTGCAACGAAAATAAGTTGGTTAAAAACCAATTATTGTGCACTTCTTTTGTAATAGGCAGAAAAACCTTTACAGCATCCTATGATTCATTAGTGAATATGTCAAGAACCTGTAAATAACACTTGAAGCTTGCTTTTTGGTCTCTTAATTAAACTAGCAGTGAAAGTCTTATCTCTTGAGGCATATGTTGCTGCCCTGAATATTTTAAACAATATTTCATTTCCTGCAGTTGTTTTCACTTTAAACACGAAGGTGAATTGAACAAGTAACAATGTTCTGTTCAAACTCAAAATTACAGATTAAACATATAACTAAATTTCTTGATCTACACCCAAGGATCAGGCCTATCTGACTTTTATAGAGCACATTTTGTTTACTAGTAATAGATCCATGCAGTCCCTTCCACAGTTGTTTAGTAGCTCCAGTTATACAGTAAAATGAGCTTTTGGCTCTTTGAAATAATGAAGCTGAAGTTGCATTTTGATCTAAATTTCAACATGTCTTTAGAGGACAAGAGAGGCTTATATGACTCTTAATGATTTAAAAGAAGTTCTTAATGCTCTATTTCTCTCACATCCAAGTAGATAAAGACCTCTATTTCACGACCTGCTGAAAGGTGGTGAAATCTCTTCACTCATTGTATAAACCAAAACTCATTTTGTAAACTTCTGTATTTCAGCAACATACCCATCAGGGCTTAGAGAGCAGCAACAAAAGAGCTTCCATTGCCTTTAGACTGAACTCCCTGTTTTCATTGTATGACACGGTCAGAGGATGCCAAAATAAGGCAGAAGTAGAAAAATCAACGTTGCATTTTCACATTGCTTTTCTTCAAACGTATGACAACTACAGCAACAGTATTTTCCACCAGAAGGTACCCTTGGCACCAGCTGGATTGTTCTTCCAGCAAACTCCATTTACCTACTTTACTTTCAGTTACACTCTTCTGTCTGGGGTAAAGTTCAACTCTACTTTCCTGTTTGCATGGCAAACGTTTACCATGCACTTGGCTAAACTCTTTTGTTACCTTTGAGTCAAATATTGGACATGTTACCCATCCTTTATGGCACCTCATGCAGCTCTATCCTAAAATAATTATATGAGATTTTTATACAAGTTTGACTGCTGTTTTATATTTCAGAAGCCAGAGATATAATCTTATTAACTACTCTTCATGTGACTACTCACCATAAGCCATACAAACTTGATTATCAGCCTGCAAGATTCCTCCTTCCATTTCTCCATTTCCATCTTCCATTCTTGATTCCAGCATGTTCTCCCTCATTGATGGATCAAATATTTCAAAATTCCACATTCAAGTATTTAGTCTAGACAAAAGATAGGAAAGAAAGATAAGCAAGGTTTTCATAAGTGAATTTGTCTCCTGTCTCCTTACAAACATGTTAACACATGGAAGGTCTATTTCTTGTTTTATTTTTAGCTGACTCAAATTCCAACCTGAGCACTTTGACTGTAATCAAAAACTCATTTGAGGAAAAGGGAATCTTATTAATGTATATAAATATCTGAGAGGTGGATGTCAAGAGGAAGGGGACAAACTCTTTTCAGTGGTGCCCAGCAATAAAACAAGAAATAATGGGTTTAAGTTAAGACATAGGAAGTTCCACCTCAATATGAAGAGAAACTTCTTTACTGTGAGGGTGACGGAGCACTGGCACAGGCTGCCCAGAGAGGTTGTGGAGTCTCCTTCTCTGGAGACTTGCAAACCCCACCTGGACGCGTTCCTGTGTGGCTGCCCTAGGGGATCCTGCTCTGGCAGGGGGGTTGGACTAGATGATCTCTAGAGGTCCCTTCCAACCCCGAACATTCTGTGATTCTATAATACTATGAAATGCAAAGTTAACAAACAACTCTCGGTAACAAATTCAGCTGCGCTTATCCACAAACTTTAAAATTAAACCAATGAGTCCTATGTTAAAGCAATCACGTCATGACTTAAATCCTTAACCTATGCCATCTGTACACAGACCCCTTCATAGCCACCATAACAAAGCAAGGAGATACCTTAAATCTCATAGCTTCCCTGTTATGGTCACAATCTGCTGTCAAGTCACTTCTGCAAATAATTAGATTTTGCTGTGCCATTCTTAAGCGTTCAAGACCTTTCTTATACCCTCACAGTGAAAGCAGAAATATGGTTCCTTTATCCAAATTTGTCCTCATTTAATCATAACAGTAACAAGACTCTTTAATGTTTGCTAAAGGAGCTAACAACTTTTTGATTTTTGCCTTTCTTTTTCACATCACTAAGCTACCCAATTTATCACTGAAACACAACAAAATATGAGAAAAGTTTCAAAATGTTTAGTTTGAGTTCAGCAAGCAGGAAATTACAATAGTAAAAATAATAATATATTTAAAGGGAAAGTCAAAGCTGTGAAAATATAAACGCATACATGATTATGTAAAATGAAAATTTTGAAGTTACAGATTTTTATATAACAGGGAAAGAATATAATGATAGACATTATTAAGACATTTTTGAAGAGCAGAAGGTCATTGCACGCTGTGAAATAATTTGTCCTGAGCATACAGCTAAGCTATCCATCATTACCCAGCAAATTGCAAGAGACAGAACAGTAGGCAGTATTTGACAATAGTTTGAAATCTTAATTTCTTCCAATTTGTTTATAAATTCTAGTTGGAAAAAAAAATTTTTCCATGAAGACTGAAGAATCATATCAGTCTGACTGATTATGTGTTGGTTGTTTTCACGGCATCTGTGTTTTATAAGCATTACAGATACCATTTTCACAATGCTTCTGCAAAGTGAGAAAGGCTTGTTTCAGTTTTACAGGTTGTAGACAGAGCCTAGAACTGTCAAGCTAGAGCAGTTCCATTTTGGAGATTTGCCTTGTACTGTCCAACAGGGAAGAAAAGACTTGGAGTTTCAGCACTTTTTAGCTAGAAAATCCAATTCCATTTACAACTGGAAGAGCAAAGATCTGAACTGACACTAACTAACAACTGGAAACACCAGTACAGAAAACATAGTGTTAAAGCTGTTATGGTTTTTAAAAGATGTCATGGCTTTTTTTGTACCTGCTTAGGGAACAAGCTGATGGGCACCAGTGGCAATAGCTGATTCACACAGAAGTGAATCCCTATTCCTAGCTTCCAAGGTGTGAACAAGTCTACCTGTGCAGATTCTAGATGCTGGAGACCTGTGAAATGCTGCTTGTAGAATCACATTCCTGCACTGGAGATGTATACGGGAATAATACTTGGGACTCCAAGTGCTATTGAACAGTTTTTCTGCAGGACAGTATGCAAGCAGAAGTCAGGAAACTGAAGTTCTACAGTCTCAGTCAGCAAATCTACTATGGAAATTTGGACAAGTCATCACACATCAGTCCCTATTTCCTTATCTATAGAGATTTGCATGCACTTTGTAAAAACAAAAGACAACAAAACCAATACAAGAAAAGTGTCTGATAAAAAGTAATTCGTATAGAAAAACTATGTAATGTGCACAACTACATGCAAAGGGAAATTAAGAAAGAGTATTCTTGTTTACCTAAATATAGAAGATGAAATCAAAGTGTCCCATGTCACAAAGAGCTTAAAAAAAACCTCAAACACAATATCAAAGAAACAAAAGCCACATAATCTCAGAAAAAAGTGTTCCTGTTGCAAGCTCCTTTATCTTTTTTTTAAGTTATTTATACAGAAAATGTACAAATTTCAATTATATACTACAAGAATAGAAGAAAAAATAAGTTCCATAGGAAAAGTGGGTATTTTGCTGGTTTCTATATGTGTGTCTGTCAAGGTTTAGAGCTGGGCCAGACACTGAACTTTGACAAACCCTCTCTGTGATCCCACCACCACTCTCCCAGGGGAGGAGAACAGGAGAACGAGGGAGAGAGAGTTTCAGGTAGAAAAAAAACTTGAACCAGTTTAATGAAAAAGAAAATAATATTAACAAAACACTGAAGATGTTGAACTAGATACAAACGTATACAAGTAAATATATTCAAAGAGACAAAAGAATACATTAATATAGAACCCTCACCCTCCAGATGCCACCTAGGTCCTGAGCAGCAAAGCCCCAGACTGGACTGGGCAGCAGATGAGGTCACCCGAGCCAAGAGTTCCAATGACAGTCCACAAAAAACCCAGAAAGGCAAGTATTGGAGCATCTGTGCTGCTCCCAACCAAGGAAACAGGGTGTCTCAGTGAACGATGCTCCTCTGCAGTGTGAAAACAGGACGTGGGAACACTAGCAGCACAGGGAGAGATGACAAACAGCCAGTAACAACCCTCCCACCACAGCAGCACTAAAGGCCCCAGGGCTCTTCTTAGGGGCCCTTTTATACTGAGCATGTGGGAAGGAGCACTGTGATTGGTCCATTTGGGTCACCTGACCCATCCTCTCCTCCCACACTGTCGTTGCCCTCTGTGCTGAGAGCCCCAGAAAAAGTTTTATCCTGGTGCTCTCAAACCAGGACAAATGCAGTAGAAAGATAAGAAATTTAAATCCGAAATACATTCAGCTTAAACTGCATTGTTACTTAATTTACTGTCTGTGTTCACCGTCACAAGACTGCATAAACTTTTGTGAGCATCAGTACCAAAAAATATAACACAAATCAGTTTTGTAATTGAAACTAATACATTACAGTTTTTATTTACAGTCTGATTTTCAGTGAATTAAGTGATCTCTATTATTTGCATTTTGGCTTCATCACAGGAATGTTCTATACATCTATTTTATATCTAAAAATGTTATTTAGGTTTTCATTGCCTTTAATTCATTGACCTTGTGGATCTCATCTCAAATGACACTCATTGGAACTGTGACTCTTTTTTTTCCATTTTTAATACTGCCCTCAGTGAATAACAGCATTGAAAATAACCCATGAATGTGTATATATTTCAATCTATAAATAGCGTGATAGGTACGTACATTGATGGCTCAGAGACAGGAAACACGACGCATTCCCTGTGGTCATTAGCCTTCTTGTGACAGCTGTTAAGCAGTGGTAAGCTTAGAAAAGCTTTGGATGCTTCTGAAAGCCTGGTTATCCCGCAGTAGGTAACCATTCATCCTTTGCTGATGATACTGACCCCCTGCCTGGTAAAGATGAAGCCCGTTGTTTTTTTGGGAAGTGTTTAGGCTTCTCTTTAGCACTGAGCCGTTGTCTCACACTGTTTCTCTTGCTGTCTGGCTGATCTTGAGCCTGGGATAATTGGTAGAGAGGTCACAGACTTGCAGATGAAAATAAAACCTTGATCTTTACGATCCTAGAGAAGCATTATTTGATGGCAAAGGAGATGTTAAGATGATGTATTACACGCCGTACCTAAACAGATATTGCCATTACTGTATCATTTTAATACAGCAGTCTGTACAGCAGAGGAGGAGAAGAATGAGCTATAAAACATTTAAAGAATTTCCACTTGATGAAAACAGGAGCGTATCTGGCAATGATAATATTTCGTCATTAGACACCTACATCTATCACGGACAAGACAAGTTGTAGGACAGGGATGCAAAAGAAAGTGAAGTAAACCTAATTAGCAGTAACGCAATATTAAATCAATGTTATATCACTGCTTCCTTGTATTCATCTAGAGGTGATAACCAGAGATTACTCCAGTTGTTATCACATAATGTCTACCCTACAGAACCCTTCTAAATCTGCAGTACAATGAAGTACATTTTATTAATGTTAATTAGGTATGAAAGGTATCAGCTGGTGTAACAAAGATACAGAGATATTTGGAAAAAAAGGAAGTAGATAAAGTTTTTAGATAAAAATCTCGCTTTTGTCCTTCCTGTTTCCTCAAATGACGGAAGCTAAAAGGACAGTTTCCTGTGGTTTATCCATGAAAGTTTGATACCCTCAGATGATAGAGTCGCAAGCCTACACTACCTTTAAAATATACTGCAAATGATGACGAAAATAGACATTTTTAAAAGATAGCAGTGATTTTTCTTTTTACCTGTATTATTCCAGTAGGCAAAACCCATTACCAGCTCAGTATTTGTGAGTATAACTAACCATGCAGCTAGAAGGACAATACATGACATGAAATTCAAATGGAGTTGCTATGGTTCTCTGTAATTGCTCACTTGCTGAAAACTAAAAAGCTATAACAAACTGTTGACTTTTTAAAAATTAAAAGTAGGAGGAGTGGGTACAGTTCTCAGTGCCATGGTATGCTGAAATTCTATGGCATCTAACAGCAGAAGTACATAGAACCTGTGACAAATAAGTAAAACAAAACTCCAAGCAGAAGAACTTGGACATTAAATCTCAGATAGCAGGCATACTTCATGAACTAATTTTCTGCAATACTGCAAAGAGAATCTGGCTAAACTAATTTTTACAATTTTATTTTGAACTTCAAGGAAACAGGAACATATGAAAAAGTGAAATTGTCTGAAAAGTAGAGTTTGGTTTTGGAAAAACTGATGTATTTTTTTTTTCAGCAGAAAAATGTAGATCAAGTTAATATTCTTGACATAAACTATTTGCTTTATTTTCAGTTTGTTTTCGTACCTGAAAAGGGTAGAAACTTGTTCATCACGGCCATGATGACAGGTAAGCACTTAAACTGGTTGCTCAGAGAGACTGTGCAGTCTCCAGGAGGCTTTTAAGACCTGACTGGATAAATCTCTGAGCAACTTGTCCTGACCCCATAGCTGACCCTGCTTTGAGTAGAAGGTCAGACTGGGTGACCTTCTGAGATCCCTTCGAAGCTCAAACTACCCTGTGATTTTATGAATCGTGGTATGCATCTGTAATCTCTACCGTGACAAGCTTCACTATCTGCTGACAATTGTCATTCTTATTTCCTGGGTAAAGCAGTTGTAAAAGAAATGTTTCTGTCATTCTTATATTCAGATGGCTTCTGATTAGGGATCATGGAAGACAAGGTAACAAGCACTTTTTATAATCATTATGAAAGACATGCAAGAGAGCATCACCTGTTAGAGGTAGAAGTTAAATCACTGGAAAACCAGTAGGAGCACAGCAGTAGTGTTCCCAAGCATTGACTGATGAAACTGAAAGCACTCACCACAATCTGACTCCTTTTTCCTATTCCCTTACAAAGTTAGATGTCTCAAAAAATCTGTACTTAGTGTAACTTCTTATTTGAACTTTGACCCCTCATATTTTAAAGGAACTTTACTAATACATCTGTTCCAATTCACACTGCGACAACCATCTGAGTGTTATCACAACTATCATTCAAAAGAGAAAAAGAACAAGGTCATCTCTAATGTCTGCGTGTTGGTTTTGGCTAACAGTATAAAATCAAGGATGCCCTACTGTCATGTATATGGACAGTGCATCTCAAAGAGCCAAAACATTGTGAAGTAAGCGATCTTCTTTTACTTAGTTATGTAAAATTCCACCTTTGGTGACCCAGAGGCAGTGACCTGGAGCACATGTCTGCAGAAGAGCTGCAAATCAGGTGAACGATCTTGAAGTTTGACAGCTTAAATAAAAGCAAATAACATCACTTCTCTGTAAATAAAGCATGCTGGCACCAACAAGACAAGATGATAGTTTAATTATCAAGAAACAGAAACTGAACTATGGATTCCTGATTCCAGAAAAATGTCTTGATATGTCTGACACTCTTGGTAAAGAACATGTTTTCTAAACAAAGTTTTTAGATTCATAATATTTTATAAGATTAATTTTAACAGTAAATGTGACAGAAAAAGATTGCTATGATTTTACCTCTGCAAATGTATTAAGCACGTTGCAATGAGAAAACTGAATTTTGATTTATTAAAATACAATACCTAATGTATAAACAGTAAATATACACTGCATTTTTTCCAGCTATCATTAGTTCATATAGTTCATGCCTTACTTTTTTCTCTTTGGTTACGTAGATTTCTCTAATGCATTGTTTTACATTGTGCTTGGTAGATCATGGAAGATACAGCCCTCAAAGAAGAAAGATAATATTAGGTGATTGAATTATAATTGCTTGCAGCACTTTAGGCAGATGCAATTCAGCATCAAACTCCCTATAAAAAAATGTTCCTACATTTCAAGTTGAGTATTCCAGACTTTATCCACAAAATGGCCCTCAGCCTTTCAACTAATCGGTTTGTACAAATTAGGCAGGAATTTAGAATTTTATTAATTTCCATTTAAATCATGCAGTAATTCCAAACAATTCCACATCTTTCTACTAGGCAAGAAAAAACCCCAACCCAACAAACACAAACCAAACCTGAATAACCATGCCATTGTTTGAGACTATAGAACAGCATGGGTTTTCATCTTTCTCCACAACACTGCTGGAAGTTTTAGGTGGTCAGCATGCTACTGTACTTCAATGTTAGTCTCAACATTCACATTTATAACTCCAGCCATCACAGTGAGAAAACTGAGAAAGAACTGAGACACAGACATTTGCAGATAGTAAATATAAGAAAAAAAGGAGAAGGAAAAAAAAAAAGTGAAGATTTGAACTGAGAAGAAATGAAAGAAAAACTACATTCCATGTTGTATTCTATAAATCCACCAGGAGCTCTAGCCAAAATAAAACATTCTTATGATACTAATATGGTACTAGAATGCTTGACAGTAAACTCATAGAATTTATTAAGTTTCTATGCATAATATAATAACAATATTTCAAATTTTGTTAAACAATTTTCAAGAAACAAAACCCACCTTCTTCCAATAATTATTAGCTCCAAAGCAAAATTACAACATACTTTGATAAAAAATTAGGAGCTGTAAATGAGAAAGTGCTATCTCTCTGAAAACCTTTCAGAAAAGATGAAATTGGAAAAGCGACAATAATAATAGACTCTTGTTAACCTTAAGAACTCTTTTTCAACCCAGGAATAATTTCTGTTTAGTCAGTCTCAGAAGAGATATTTCCATAAAACAAGGAATTGGTTCTGTTATACACGAGAGCAGAGCTAATTTTAAAGTGCAGTTGAGCTGGAAGAATACCCTAGAAATAAGATTTTTGAACATGAATACAAAACAATCCTCAGCCCTGTTAGAGCTCAGCAGAAACTGTGTTTGTGCATGTCTTCTTATATGTATCTGAAATGACCCTTGAGAAAAACTTGGAGGCTAGTAACACCTTGCTTTATTAATGTCAAGTATTTGGGAGCTCAGATCTCCTACCCTCATTTTACTTTTTTAATGCTTTGTTAATATGATCACACAAAACACGATGAGAAAGCAAAGTGCTCTCTTTCTGTCCTGTGTGACGTGCCTTGTTGTCAACAGGTGCTGTAAGTAGGAAAGGGTGCTATGGGGGAGAGGAGAGAAAGTATTCCTTCATCATGGTAGTACAAAGATTTATTGTATATGGATTTCTCTAATTTTCAGTGTGTTCATAACATATAAATAATGATTTTTGTATCCTAAGTTGTACCAACTCTGTAAATAGACTGAGGGAGTTTTTCTGGAGCAAAACAACCTGAGTGAAGAAATTCTCACAAAAGAGTGAAAGTAAAAATTATACTGTTACTGTTTAATATATAATCTACTTCAAAATACTCACAATAAAATAAGATTTCCTTTGCTATTCTTCTCTGAGCTTCCCTTTTTTTTTTAAGGCAGAGCAGTACGGGTCTGAAATATCATTTTCCTAGATAATTTTGTTTGATTTAAGAGCAATTTCTAAATATCCAGCCATGTTTAAAACAATTCTTCACCAGTCTGTACAAGATCTGGTCTATTTTACTTGAACTGGATTACTTTAAATCATCCTTGATCTGCTGCCGAGTAGGTAGGGAAAAGAAAATGTTAAAGTTTGTATTAACTGCTAGAAAATACCATCCCTGTACGAATCTAATTATGGATTAGATTTAATCCCTCTACAGCCACAAATCGGCAAGATCAATGCACATCTACTGTCTTTATTGTGTTTTGTACATAACTTGGAGTATTCGTAACAGTTTTATAAGGACAACATCTTCATGTACTGCAATACCTAAATGCATCACACATCATGGTGCAGGTTTAGTCTTTCTATTGTGCGTGAGAATCATCCAGAGAGTCAGCTATATCTGCAGCAAACTCAGGGCAGGAAATCTCTACTGCATTTCCATCACCCAGTGGTTTGAGGACTGCAAGACAAAAAAACCAAAACACAAAACCTTCAATTGTTGAAATATACTATGTGCATGAACATAAACTGTTGTCACTCACACATTTAAGAACAATAACTTGAGAGATTGATTCAACATGTGAAAACAAGCTGCATGTGTATGTGAGTTTATTATGAGCAGATACTTATGGCTTTGTGAGAAGGATGAGAAATTATTTTTCTTTCAAAGTGTATTATATATTTTAACAGAATTTCCATAACTCTCAACAATTTTGTTCGTATTCCAAAACCTACTGCTGCTGCTCAAGATAAAGGTAAGCTTCCAGCTATCTTTTCTTCTTTGTTTAAATGAAACACAAAACAAAACCAGCCTCCTCTGGGAGGGAGAACAGAAAATGAATCCCTTCTTTCTACTTAGCTACATTCTGCTATAATTTGGCATTCTGATTTAAATTAATTGAACTTGCTTATTTTCCATAAGCCAAGGAAATATTCTGATGTACATTTTATAACGTGTGACGTAAAATTCTGTGTTCTCTTTTATAATTGTAACTTCAGAGAACTTATATTCCACTATTTTTATTAAGTTATATTGCTCCTATGAGAGATCATGAAATTTCTCTTGTTATTTGCAAGTTCCTAGTGTTTGTTACATCTAGGTGAAAACTTACCTGTGGTATTGGATGTTCTTAGAACCTCGAAACATGACTGCTTTTATCTAACCTGCAGGATGAAATCTCTGAACACATATTATGTTAAAAAAGGCTCTGTCAAAGCATTCCATGTTCTTTTCCTGGAGTAGCATTTAAATTCTTGTTTTACTTCAAAAGCTTACCTTCAGTTTCTGTCAGTCACAGCCAAATTACTGAGATAAAATGAATACTGATTTTGTATAATTTTTGTATCAGTAAAAGAGACTCTGGTAATAACTACATAACATCAATGTCAAAGAACAGAAAGTAGCCTAAGATGATAGATCGTTCATTAGCAACTAAGCTGTGGAATCATCTCTCTGCTATTCAACCTCGGGCTAAATGACCAAACTTGAGCAACTGAGACATGAATAAAGCCAACAGATTCCCAGCTTATGAAGACCATAAAGGAATCCACATTTCTTTTTGGGTGCTTAAATAAACAATGCAATATTCAGGTATGTTCAGGATGAATCTGCATTTTTAGAAGAATTTGGAAAACTAAACGTATGTAGGACAATACACCAGAAACGTGAAAAAACACAAGGTAAAAAACAAACTGTTGTCTGCTACAATTTGGAAAAAACATCTAAAATGAGCCTCATATTTCTCTTCACAGGCAAGCGTGCTTTCGATTAAACTAAACCTGGAGGCTGCTAATGGCACTACTAGGAACAGTGGTCTGACTGCTTTGAACTTTTTTAGATGCTTACCTCTATCAGAAACGAAACTGCTCTGAGTAAGGACTATTGATAACAAAACAAAGCAGAACAACTACAAAAAAAGCAAACCAGCCCAGGATGCCTTCATCCTGGTTTAGGTTTGATGGATATAATGACAAGAAATTTTAAAAGAATACAGTCACAGTTATGTTATAGAAAGTAAAGAAAGCTAAAAATTTATGCTACCAGCTTTGATCAATAGTTTAGTTTTTATGTAAGAGTTTCCTCTCATCTCACTTAAACAGCAGGCATCCACTAACTTCAAGGAAATAAAAAAGCAAAAAAAATCATAGTCTTTTTTTTCACTGTCAAAACAAGAATGGTAACTGATTTTGACAAGTTGTCTTTCTCTTCCTGAAAGGGCAAAAAATGAAATATTCAGTCAATTTCATCTTTATCTAGAAGTGACCTTTGACATTATGTACAAGCCAGCCATGTATTCACACGTGTCACACTGAAAATACCTACAAGAAAAATGAAATCTAATGAAAAATTTTATCCAGGTGTTCTACCTCCATGGGGTATATCTCTGAGTATTAAGTAAGCCTTGGGCCCAACAAACCTCCTAATCTATATCTTTTTATGGGTAGCTAGCTGTGCCTTCCTGAGTTAATCTTGTTCAACTCCAGGTGTAGCTCAAAGCAAAGAAATTCGTATGCAGATATAACATTCATGTCCTGCATGAAAGCAGAGATTTTTCTATTAACATTACCAATAAAACCGAAAATCACTGCCCATTGGATTTTGCATTGAAATGGATTGGTTACACCAACCGTCAGTCTCTGTCACCTCTAGCTGGTGGCAGCTGGGCCCCTACTCTCTTCCATCCCAAGTGAGTTTACCTATACCGTGTTTTGTCAATAATCTGTTTGATTTTGTACTGAAAGGGAAGCAGTATCCCGATATGATCACTTATGGTAAAGAGGAGTTTAATTTGTTTCTCATCACTTTTCAGCAAAGTGAATTGAGATTGATAGCTGATATCTTGGTTTATTTCATGCACGTTATCATGCAGAAATGTATTCTGCATTTAGAAAAAAGTTTCAGATTGTGTTCTCGGGGATATTCCAGATATGATTAGAAGATATAGTGTAGATACAGCCAGGACAACTGGCACTTTGGAGCTCAGTGATGGAAAAGAAGAATCAGCTCTGTGAACACAGTGACAGAAATTTGGGAAGAACAGCAATATCTAGGAAAGTGACAGAAATTTGGGAAGAACAGCAATATCTAGGGAAGTTATTTCTAACTTTGGAGTGTAAAGCATCATCCAGGCTTATGCTTGCATTCATATATAATGCCAAATCATATTTTAAGTTACAATTCTGTTCCACACAAATCTGATTGTTCCTTGATTCTATATGTAACCTATGTACATCAGAATTAGAAAGGAATGTACCTGAATAATTACAGATGTGCTGACAGACTGGAGTCCAATGATTAGCTGATGAGAATGTATTCTTAGTGTAGATATTATTACATGGAAGAGATAGTTGTATGTGAAATTTTTGCCATCTCTTTTTTTAGACAATATTTACTTCTTTCCAAATGTCACAACACAGATATTGTCAAATATCAAAGTTCTTCTCCTCTGTTTTATAAAAAAAAGAATAGACCAGGGCTAGTACCTCAACTTTATAGAAGTATTTTGAAAACATATATTCAACAGATGCTATTTCACTCTTTTATTTTTTTACATGACGCTTATATGTGCCTGCTATTAGAAGCATTGTATAATTTTCAGGACTATGAAAATTCATGTCTTGATTCCTTGTTTTCTTATAATTCTGTGAGAACAACATGATTTAGGCTATTCTCTTGTCATGACAGCTTTGTACCTTGTTCTGTTTCTACAGCTGAAGAAAAGTAGGGTTGAAAATTACTGAGGTTATTTGCCAAGTTGCAGTAATCTGACAAAATGCTAAACTTCATGAGGTTTGAGAAAGATTTGCTTTCTGCTGATTTCCCCTGAATGTGCTGGATTAGACATTTCTAAATAAGCAGCATAATAAGAGAAAGATTTCCTCTGAAGACTGAGTATCTCATTTAGGTTAAAATTCATTCATGAGTACTCTGGGTTACATAGCATTTACCTAGCTAACTAGTCCCTACTGACTAAACAGAAAGACAATTTCTGCATACTTATATATTTAGATTATCATATATGTATAATTCACTTTGAAGTAAATAGCTGCTATTAAAAATATAAATCACTTTAATAAGCTAACAGTTTAATATTAAAAAAAAAAAGTTGGAGCATTATTCTTTTCTAAACTTAGCATGAAATCTAGTATATGTTGAAGTCTACCTGGGATGATATTTTTCTCTAAAAGGCATGTGCTTCTGTTTACATGCTACAAACACTACAGCAAGCTCTCCAGCGGCTTTTTTTTTGTTTTGTTTATGCCAAGTATTACTGTTGTGGCCGTTAATCCTGAAGTATCTTTTAAATTTGAAATTAAAATATCACTGCATAATGATGTGACAAGAATGATTCTACTACAAATATTTTGAAGCAACTATATTCTTGATCAAGCTGATGTTCTCAACAGACAACTAGGATATCTACTCAGTACAATATTCATTTCCCAAGTGAGGTTCCATATATCAAACACAAATTCTGGTTGTATGTGTGATATATAGATGTTTTTATAAATATTTGACAGTCTGACTTCTTTTTCCCACATTTTGTTGCCATTTAATTATGCTTTTGGACTTATTTCTGTCATTAAGATATGGGGACTCACAGTTTTAGCATAACTAGACTAAGTCTGCATATTGATAGAATCATATGCATTTTTTAAGAAGTATGTTTGTGCATATTGCATTGATGACTGAATGTGTAAATACCTTTTTATGTCTAGGTTCTAGTCTTAACTCTCAGTAAGATTATAATTAATCATATGTGTAGAGAAACATACTTCTCCAATAGACGTTTATAGACAGAAGAGACAAATATCATAGTGTGAATAGTACTGTTTTACATTGACTTAGTAATTTGAAGTCACAGTGCTGTTTAACATCTGAAGAAGTGATTAGCAGAGCCAGTTAGCTCAGTCAGTTGAGCATAGTGCTGATAACACCAAGGTCATGGGTTTGATTCCTGTTTGGTCCCCATGTGTTGCCTGATCTAGTTGAGAGGTGGCGTCCCTGCTCCTGACAGGGAGGCTGGATTAATATGATCTCTAAGGTCCCTTCCAGCCTAGGCCATTCTATGATTCTATGAAAACTTGAGCCTTTGCTAAGATAATGGTACAGTGAGGAAAAAGTGTTTTCTGCTTTGTCTACTACTAGTGTCAACATTAAAAAAAAAAAAGATCATATTCTAGTAAAAGTTTAAGTCTGAGTAGGATGCTAATAATGGAAGTCATCCATGGGACATTAAAAATTTTTCATTAAAATGAATAGCTCTCATACTCTCACTCTATTCATTTCACATCCAGAATCTCCATCCAATTTCTGGAAGTCACAATCTGAAGTATGCCACTTGAGAACTGAGCTTAATGACTAACATTCTTTAGTTGCATAAAATGAGAAGAAAAATGTGAACAATCACACTGACAAGTGCCCTTTTTAGAACATTTAAGAAAAAGTCCGTAGCACAAAAAAGGCCAAGTATGAAGATAATTTGCATAATACCAGTTTGTTCACAGTTTTCTCAGTTTGAAAGTAAGTACATACAACGATGAAATCTCAGTCATACACACACATTCCCCTCCTTAGCTTTCAAGAGACTGTTGAATAGCTTTAATATAGTGACCAGTTATTCTACATTATTATATATTTAACTACTGTATAAGGAAATTTGTTAAAGGCATAGATGCAAATATCTTAAAAGTAGGAGCCTTTAATCTTCACTACCTTGAAGACACAGGGTAACTAAATTAAAAAAAAGAAAATAATTCTATTGCAAATATAAGTATAGAATCATAGAATCATAGAATGGCCATTTAAACTGCTTAAATCTTCACCTGACACGTAGAATCATAGAATGACCTAAGCTGGAAGGGACCTTAGAGATCATTTCAATCCATCTTCCCTGCCACCAGGGATGCCACCTCTCGACTAGATCAGGCAACCCATGGGGACCAAACGGGAATCAAACCTGCAACCTTAGCATTGTTAGCGCCACACTCAACTGACTGAGCTAACCAGCCCCCATGATATAAATAGTACTGATAATGTTTTAATATTTAGAAATAACTTGTATTTGGTTCATAAAAATAAATTACACATCCGATTCAGTCTTCAAGTTATCCAAATCAAAACTGTGATGAGCTGGGATACAGTACATAGATATCTCATCTGTTCTGAAAAATTCTCATGAGACAGATCACTCCAGTACTTTTCCTTCCCCAGAGCTTTCTATAGTATCTTAGTATGTGTGCATATACAGGGTTATGTGTAAATTGGAGTAACTACCATTGTCTTTAAAAAGAAATTTCACTAAACATGTTTAGCCTAACTGCAGATTATATTCGCAAAATCTCTAATCCCTCTTCTTTGAATTCTTTTCTACTTATCTTTAAGGAATATAGTTTAAAAGAAGATAAAAGGCTGCTAAATTCTTTTCTGTTAACTTTACACAAGGAAAAATTATCAGTGACAAGTTAGCAACATTTCATAATCTCATAATAGATAACTATGACATCTCACACATTTCTTTTGGTGGCTTTTCTATTTCACCACATTTCAATCTATTTAATTGTCTCCATGCTCTGTTATAATCTGTTAGAGAATGTGGCACAGTGTATTTTTATTCTTTTTTTAATATATATTTCATACCGCCAAAAAAACAGTTGCTTAGAATATCCATGATCTGAGGTTCTTAAATTTCACTAAGAGATGATATAGACTATAAATATTGTATGTGATTAAACATTTGGCAATACTTAATATATAATGCTTTGTATGAGGGAAACTATCTAATGCTGAACTATTATGACACATTTGCTATAGTCCAAGCCTCAGCTTGAAAGTTTTGTTTCAGATATCTGTACAAAAGAATGAAGACATAATCAGTCTAGATTAGGGATGTAATGATTATATCTTAGTTTCTGAAGTGCTCTAATATTTAATTAAAATGTAAACTCCAGAATAATATAGTCTTAAGATTTCCACATATGCCCTAAATTGTTTCCCAAACATCAGTAAAACATATTATCATCTCTCTCATTAAATTTAGAGTAGAATTAATTTTCCAGAACAGGTTTGGTCAATTTTATTTATATCTCTAAAGTAACATTGCTTTAGGCAAGTCCAATGTTATTACTACCCATAAAAAAACGTAAAAAGTTATAATATTGATTAATTTTAGATGTTTGGACTCGAGTGTTTCCAGACTTACCATGTAATTATTTTTATTTTTGACCTGCTAACAACAGATTAGTATTACTGTTCTTTTAGTTTAAGGTTTTGCTGATTAGCAAACTCCACATAATCTAACATCTGCTTTACAATGGACAGAAGCAGGGAATTTTCCAATATTGTTCTTGGAAAGAATTTTCTGTCTAGCTGCTAGGCTGTAAACATCAGCCTCACACTCAAGATTAGTGAACTCTACTGCGTTCATTTTCCTCCCCAAGAAGAAGCTCTATAGTTGTCCTATCCTGATATAAGAGGAGTGTTAAATAAGAATTAAAAGCTTTCCCAACAGACATCTTTGCTAAAAAAACCCAGCCCTGTGGCAAATAAAAACTGTTGGCTAGGCATATTCCTGTTGTTATATTGCACACTTAGGCATCTGGTGGGGTTGAGATGATGTTAGTTCAGCTACCCAAGAATATTTAATGCTCTTCAGGATTGTTTTTTTCCTGAATGTGTTTTTACCATTCTGGTAAAATTTTATTTTGGTGGAGGGTTAGGTAATGAGAAGGCAAACGTAAAATCTCTAGTGTATCCTGCCAGTCTTACAAATAATTATTTTTCTGGTTTGTTTCTGTAAAGGAAAAAACCATCCCCAACAAAATACCATGTAAAAGGAATAAAAAAAAACAGAATGATTTGTTTTTATAAAAAAAAACTTATAAGAAGGCTATTAAACCCAAGGAAGCAAGTGGGAAAACTTCACTATCCTAACAGACTTATCTAACATCTGGTGAAAGGCAGGGAGTAAGCAAGGCTGTGCTAGATTACAACATAAAGAATACATGAGAAAAAAAATAGGCCAGGAGGGTGGTGGTAATCAGCTGTATGTTGAAAAGCATAGAGAAGTTAAGAAGGAAAATCTGTCAAAGAGTAGAGATGAAATCCCTATAGCAGACCTAGATTAAAAAAAAATAAGCAATCTTGAGATAATATTACTGTCTCCCTGACAACAAATGCAACAATGACAGTCACATGCAAAAGAGATCAGAGATGCTTTGAGATTAGGACACTCACCAGAAATGTTAGACTACCCTTACCCTTTTTAACTAGAGAAAGATCACAGCACCCTCACAAGAGAAGGGGTAACCTCTTATTTGGTCCTCATCATCACAAAGAACATGGTTCTAAATGCTGATGTTTGAGATTGATTCAGCAACGGTGACTTTTTTAATTCAATGCTTTTTCAGAAGCACCAAAAGCAGACTTTCGACACAGCTGCAATCAGTTTTAAAAAGGTGTCCAGCATAAAAATGAACAAACTTCTTGAAAAGAAGGTAAAAGAAAAAGATAGGATATTTAAATCTTTGCAGACAGCATGGAAGATACTTGAGGACTACACAGTAAACATGACTATTTCCAAAATACGCTTGCACATACACATACCCACAGAGATTTTTGAGGACTAAATCTTTTTCATGAGCTTCCTGTTCCTAAACCAGCAAATTTTAAAAATAAGGGGGAAAAAGTAACTATGCACTTAAAGACAGCATTTTCACAACAAATTCTAAGTTACTTTCATCCAGTAAGGAAGCAGAAGATATTCCATGTTGCTACAGTAAGAATCAAATTATACTGAGCACAAATTCAATTAACTGCTTTTGAATGCTGCACAGACCTGCAAATGTCAATACAATGAGTGTATTCTGGAAACTGCCTGAAATAGCAAGTAAATCCGAGAAGGGAAAGAATAGTGCGTTTAGTCTTTCCTGATTTTGATGAATCCTTGATGGGACAAGCTGCAATTCATAGCAACCACAATTCACTTGTTCTTTGATTACTGGGAAACAGCATTGAGTTATTGGTTTCATTAAACCAAACTGGCAACTGCTGAAAGATAATGATCATGGCAAGTATCATTAATATTGAAGAGTACAAGCAGAAGTGGTGACGAACCAGGGGGAAACACCAAACTAGCCAAACAGCCGGTAAGCTTACTAAGACAGACAGACAGCTTGCACCACTTCTTGCAGCACTTCTACTAATAATGAGTATTTTATTTTGAGAAATAAAATTCTCTCTGTTACTGTGCTGCACATGGTTTACATGGAATGCATCATCATCACAGCTGGTCAAATTTGACTGAAAGGCCTTCTAGCCAAATCTTTAGAGAAGGGACAGAAGACACTGAGGTTTTAATGATGATGACCTAACATGAGTATTTACCGCATATTGTGAAAGAAGATTAATACTGGGGTTTTTTGGGTAAATAAAAAAGGAATATCTTGTCTTCTCATACCTTTAGAAATTAATAAGTATTGTCTAATGGATATTTCTTCTTAATTTATGAATATTATTCAGCCCTTAGCTCTCCACATGGGATAGATGATGCATAGAGATGTCTAGTATCAGATACCTACAGCCGTGACCCACCTGTTCAGAGCATCATCAAAGAGATGGTCAGAGGAAGGGTCTGTAGAATAGCAAATCTTTCTGTTTGACTTCATGCTTGAAAGCAAAGTAGCCTCCTTAAACCCTAGAGAAGGTGAGAAACAAATAATTGCTAGATCGCATATGGGCAGAACATTCTGGACACTCCGTTGTTTTTCACTGTATTACCTTAGAAAATTACATCATTCAACTACTGAAATTTCTTCTACCTTTCGTAATTTTTTTTTTTAATTAAAGTTTCCTGATTTGTCTAGTGAGAGTGGGGGACGTTATCTTAAAATATCAGATAAGGTTTTTCAGTAATGAAAACCTATAGATGATGACAGCTACCAACACTTAATATTCTGAACCTGTGGTTTACTGTAACTTCTGTTCTGTGTACATACCGCACACACACAGGAGCACATTTTGAAACCATGTAGAAATGATACTTGCATATTTGTTAGCCTGAAGGGAGAATTGTTTAGCTTTTATCATGGAAGGTACAAAAAAAAAAAATCAACATTAAATCATGTCAAATTAATGGGAAATTTTATCTTAGGGCAGAAATAATTCTATGTGGTACCTCCCTGAAGCAAAATAGGACGATTTCTGCCTCTTGGAAGGAGACAAAACAGCTTCACAGAAGGTTTTCTACTGACTTTCATTTAATTCCCAGTAGGTGTTTCATTTTCTCATAAAGACTTCATCATTGTTTTTCCTTTTTGTTCAGAGCAAACATATTTCCATCAGCTGCAATAAAAACAATCTAAACTCAAAATGCTTACTTCTTCATAAAACGTATGGCATGCATTTTTATTTTCTAGGAGCAGACTTCTGATTCATCTGGGTAGTGAACTAACACTGGTGAATGAATGGGAAGAATTAAATGTATGTTTCTTCAGGACCCAGTGAAAAAGGAAATGCTGAAAGATAAAAATATGGATAAGAAAAAAATTCAATTTACAACCTAGCTTATCTACTGTGACACTTAACACTCCAAAGATTAGAGTGTCACCTGAATAAAAACAAAACCAACCAAATCTAAAATGAAAGCAGAATAGTTACAGCTTTAATTTTTCAGAATTCAAAAGAATGCAAAGTCCTTCACAGACACATTACTGACATTATGAAGGAAGCAGGACAGGAAAGGGTAAAAAAAATTCCATGAACTCTACCAGATAGACGCAAGAAGCAGCTTACATGAAGACAAGCGGAACATGGATCTCACACATAAGGATACTGAAGAAAGAAATAAATTTTTATATTAAGAACTGGTTTTTGTTTGTTTGTTTGTTTGTTTAATTTGGAGTGATGTTTTTGGCTGAAAGTTTAGATTTACTGAAAATGAAAACACTTTCCAAACAAGTCTCTAATTGTGAAAAAAAAAAAGTATCAAGAGATAAGATTTTTTCTGTATTGTTTTGCAAATCTTATTTTACAATCTATTAAAGACTTCATAGTGGAGAGAAATCCCACATATGTACTGACTATATAATCAGAAAAATATATACCATATAGTTCCTGTTATGTTCTTCCTCTGGATATGTAGGTAACTTCCCCCTTCCTCTGGTCACTTATTAAAACCTATCTTGAGAGAGGTAGACTCACTTCTGCAAGTGTTCTATGGCTGATTATTAGAGGATTATAGGAGAGAGATTTTGTGGGTGTAGTATAGGGAAAAAAACTCCCTGAGGTGGGTCATTTAAAGACCACAAAGCTAATCGTAGGAACCATGAGGTGTGTCAGCTGCTAATTAGAGGGAAGGACAGAGCCAGAAGAAAAAATATTAATCTATTAAGCACAGGTGATGTGAAACAGCGGCAAGACAGTAGAACACTGAAAATTTACTCACTTAAAGGCACGATTCATATATGCAACTTCTGGTTTTCAGGCTCAGTAATAAATGCTGAAACACAGTCCAGTTGATGGGTCTTGCATCAGACACTACAAACCTGATTAAACAAAGCATTTTATTTCTCAACTTATTTAATGACCTCTTTGTAATCATTGCATAACTAAAATCAGGTTTGGGTACAATAAGTGAATTAAAGGAAAACCAATAAGACCTCAGCAGGGGCAGAGGTGTTCAAGAGAGGAGGAACAAAAGGATCAAAGAGTGAAGAATGTGAAATTTACCATAGAAAATAAGCATATTAATATTATTTTATCTTTTAAATAATACAGATAATCTCGATATAACTGCCATTGATTTCAATAAAACAAAAAGCAGATGTGAACTGTGTATATCATTCTGCATTTAATTTCCACCCATTTCAAGACGGGAAACTTTATATCCAATAGCAATAATTAACAGGGAGACTTCTATCACAGAAGTCATAAAATGATTTTCCAGGATTTTGAATAGTAAGTGATCTAAAAACATAGAAAGTTTTAATAAAAATAAACTGAAATAACAAAAAATGTACTTCAGGATAAACTTTGAATATTTGCAGAAAATATTGTGGAGAAAAATACAGATATTTGATCATTCAAAGAAACAAAAATAAATTTATTTTAAAACAATACACTACTTAGATCAGTATATCAGAAATTCCATTTTTTCTGAATTTTGAATGTGTAAATTTTCATTCTTTTTCTGTTAGCTGTCCTGCTCATCAGAAGACTTTTAATCTGCTTTATTTGTTGCTATATTAAGATTTCTTTTTTTCAGATGATGATTGCATGTGATCTGAATCTCAATTATTCAGTCCTTTCTGATACGGCTGCAAATATTTATTGAACACATGTTCAAGTTGAATAAGCACAAATGCTCATGATATTACTGCATCTGTTTCCTTTCTGGGAGCTGTATATTTTAGATGTAGATTTTTTTGACATTAAAAAAAAATTAATACACAAAAAGAAAGAGATACATAAGTATTCAGGTATTTACATCCTGTTATTTCTAGTGAAAAACTCACTGTTAATTTCAATCACATTTTCATGCTGTATAAATGCATGTTTCTTTTCTCATTGTCTGTTTTTCTGTCATCTGTCTTAGAATTTTATCTCAATGGCTGTGAAATACAGTGGTTCTGTTAGTATTTATGCAATTGTTTTGTCACATTACAGGTTTCAGTTTTGAAAATGCTCCTGAACTAAAATGTGATTTTTTTTTAAAACAACAAAACAATGAAAAACCAAGCAAAGATTTTGTGTACAGATAATTTGAAAATTAAAGTTGAATATGAAGAAAAATGTTATTTTCTCCTCTAGAAATATAAACTGGTATTTTTGAATGTGAAATTGTTTTGAGTACAGAAGAGAAAGTGTTTCAAGAGTGATGGATGGGTGGAGAGAGAGAGTCAGAAAGACACAAAACATATCTCTCCAACTCTTTCTTGAAACCTATCATTCTTGAGCTCTGGATTTTATTAATATTTACCTGGAAATTGTGCAAATCAGTTCTACTTTTAAACCCACAAGAAGAGAAAAATACTAATTTAAAATGAACGATTTCTCTAGAAATTCTTGGAGAAAAAAGCTCAGTTAAAAAATTATCTATATGAAAACCAATACTTATGAATGAATATTTATTGTCAAGAATTAATTTTTTTTTTGCACAATACTCAATATTTTGTAGGCAAACACTTTCCCTCACTGCAAGTAAATATGAACTCAATCAGAAGAAAAATAAACAGAAAAATCCAGTTAAAAATGAAGAATGAGGAAGCAGTGGGAATGTAATTTTAATTATTTTTTTTGCCAGCCACCACAAAACTTCAGTTTCTGAAGTAGCATTAGACATTTCTAGCTTTTGAGTTTTAACCAACTTACAAGATAGTAATTGGCTTCTAAGTCTTGAAAACAGACATATATACTCACCTACATATAGTCTTTCTTTTGGAAGAAACAATTTCAGAATATATGCGAGAAGATTTTAAGCCAGATAAACAGTCAGGATAATAACCACATATCCCTACTTGTATTGATGCTCGTGTATGCCTACAAGCCAGGAGTAGCAGGCTGATTTTATCAGCAGGTAAAAACTTTTGGGACCTTCTTCTACTAGAAAAAAAGGAATGGTTTCTGACTTAAGTATCATTGAATTGATAAATAACTAAGTTTCTAGTCTATTATTTCACCCACAAACCCCCAAAATTTCCAAGTGTAACTATACCGTGTGAACAGGATACATCACTGGGTACCTGCTAGAGAGATACAATCTAGAATTGCTCTACACAGAGTAATTTAAAATACAGATGTCTGCTGATTTAAGGTTGTTCTATATATATCATGGAAAATAAATTTTACTTAAATGTTAATTACTGAAAAATTAATTGTTCAATATGGGGAATAATAAATTGCCTTTCTAACAAAATCTCTACAGGTGAATGTAATTTAGACATATTCCTTCTCCCTGGATAAATAGTAGATACAATAACACATACAATGTATTTCTGAGAAATTAATACAAGAAAGAGGAAGCTAATTATTTTCCAATAACTCATCATGTAATATACACTGAATTTACATTACATTTCAAACTATAAGCATTGAGTTTAAAAAAGAAATATCTAAAATTGCTAAGAAACAGTGTCTTTGTTTATCAAATTTTTTTAAAATGAAAGCACAGGAAGGGGAAAACAGAACAAACATACAAGAATATAATCTGTTTTATAGTCACATAAGAAAAAACTTTTGCTTACAGATTATAAATTAATAAATATTATTGACAACAACTTGATCTGTGATTCAATTGACTTTTTGTCTATGCATTGCTGTTGTTGTTTTGACTTTGCTTTTTAAACATTTCAGTAAAAGGATATAGCTAAGTAAGAAATAAGAAACTACAAAAAAGATTTATTATTTAATAGATTTTCTGAAAAATGTCCAAATTATAAGATAATTCTATATCTGAATTTGGCCACAGACTGACAGAAATACATTCTTTTATAGTAAAAATATCTGAGCATATAGACTTGGTCATCCAATTTTTCTCATTTTATCTCTCTTTAAAAGATATGTTACTTCTTAGTGACAATTAGGAACACCCTTCCAATTTGTATGGAGCCACAAGTACTATCAACTAATTTTCCTTTTGCTCCTACAACTGCATTCTTGACTTATTGCTTATTTTCTGTGTGTGGGGTTTTGGCATTAAAAAAAAATCAGTATCCTCCTTCACCTTGTTAAAAGCCATGACTGACAAATCACCTCACCCACTCTGCAGATTCTCACTCTTTCTTGAGCAGTCTGAGGTATTACCTGGGTTGGGAAGTAATAGGCACCTTTGTCCCTTTTGCAGTCCCTTTCCATTTCAGCTGCAGAAGACCTTAAGAATACTAAAAATTCCTGCTTCTTCATACCACTTAAAAGAGAAGGAAAACATTTCCTTGAGGAAAAAATGTTTAAGCTACTCAAAATACTTTCCAAATTCTGCTGAAAGGCTATAACACAGCTGACCTCAGGGAATTTCTCTCTTCTCATCCAAGACTTGAAGTATCAGACTGTTACAGTGGTAATACTGTGACCTGAGTAAATTTGGACTTAAAAAGAAATCACATGTGATGATTTTGAAGAGTACCACCCAAGGAAACAAAAAGATGTCTGCATACTTCCCTCAGATGGATATCTAAGCATGAGAACACTTGAATTTCATATGTTCTTATGTTGCAGGGTACTTAAACTTCAGCTTTGGTTTACTTTCTATTCAGTTTAGAATCCTGAAGAACCACAAATCCTAGTATACACTGGTGCTTATGTAAGGATGGTTCAGTGCAGCTAGCCTAGACGTTGTGAATGACAGCTGTATGCCAGTACCTTGTCTGCTCATCATATGTTACTCCTCAAAGGCCAGATGAGACACACAAGTGCTAAAACATGTCTTGAAATTTGCTAGCCTTTGACAGTGTGGATGAAGACAAAAGAGATTCCTGAACACTAGGTCTTATCACGCTGATGTATCAAAGAGTAATAAATTCTGTGATATATCACATGTATCTGATAATAAATCAGTGTCTCGCTAACTGTTGTAGCAGTGCAACATGTGTAGACATTTAGCTTCCAAATGCATGAACTGTCTACCTTCAAATCAATAGCTTGTTAGGAATTCAGTATTATATTGTAAAATTGCTATATATTTTCTGGATAAATATGAATACAGCTTCAACTGAAATCAATCATTCTTGCTATTTTGGGTTTAATTTTCAGTTGTTTCAGGACTTTAAAATGCGTCATTTAAATCAGTCCAGACATTAAAGGAAATCAAAGCTGTAGGAACTGTTTCCAGATCTTGAAGAAGAAATTTTCAAAACAGCTAAAACATAATCATTTTAACAAGAAAATGAAGACTAGTAACCTTCAGCGTGGTGGGGACATGGAATATATAACATCTATAAATACAGAGAGAAGATTGTGATCTTATAAAGGGAGGAATTTATTTTTCTGTTTTCATACACTTATACAGTGATCCATATCTAGTATTCTTAGACATTATAATTACACTAATTATATAATCTATCTTCTTATTAATTACAATAATTAATAGAGCATGAAAGGAGACATTCTATACTTTCCTCCTTCTAGCTAATTTGATATCCTGTTCGTGCCTTTTTGGTAAGGAACAGCAGATAATTAATCTATACTGTCTACCTCACTTATGATTCTTTAGCCTCCTTTATCAAGGAATGTATTGACCCTTCTCAGTTAAGCTGAATGGTTTTATTTAATTCTTCCTTATACAATTGAGTAATAATTCTTAACTTGCCCGGAACCTTCTTCAGTTCTAATATATCCATTCTGAGATGAGCAGACTAGTTAAGAAACTGCATACAGCATCCAAAAAGGCAGGTGGATCTTGGATTTGTACAATGATATAGCATTGTTCTTAGTTTTCTTCTCTATGTCTTTTCTACTAAGTTTTAGAATTTTATTTGCTTTTATGACTACAACTAATTCTCATCTAGTGACATCGCTGAGCTGAATTTTCAAGAACTCTCTAAACTGTTAATACCCTGTGTTTTATATGAGAAGCTGGAACTGCTTTCACTTACTATAAAGTCTTTTGCATGTATGTGCAGTAAATTTCACCTGCCACTTCAATCCTCAGTCTTGTAAAGTCTTTCTGAAGTTCTTGACATTTAGTCTTTCTTTACTATTCTGAGAAACTTGGTATTGTCAAAAAAAACTTCTCATCTCACCATTCAGTCTTTTTTTATGAGCTTACTGTTAAATGGCAGAAGTCCTGATCCTTGTAGGACTTCCTGATGGGAACTGACCTTTGTCTCATCCTTCTATTCTAATCACTTAACTAATTTTTTAACTGAGTTAATTCTATTTTTTAATCATTTCCTCCAACACTCCAGCTGTCATATTTCCTTGAAAGCCTTTGGTGAGAGAGATTGTTAAAAAAAGAATTGGTAAGTTCAAATAGGCTATATTAAAAAGATTTTTTTTCTCATCCACATACCTGCTGACTCCTCCAAATATTTAGGTAGGCTATCCAGAATGTCACTGTTATATAAAATCACAATTTACAGAGAATCATACAGTATTTTCAACAGTACCTTCCACTTGGAGCTGCTAAAACATAAATTAGGGCCAGTTAAAAATAAAAGATGCTTCATTTAATTGGACTTTTTGATTTAGTTGGGTTTTTTAATAAATATTTTTGTTTCTTTCTGAAGGTCTGAGACCTTATTGAGACCACTAGCCTGTTCTGATAGACGAAGAAAATGAGAAGCTATCCAATCAAATTTTAAAATCATAAGAGGAATCAGTAAATGAACAATGTATCCAAAGCCCTTGGTAAAAAAACCAGCTGTCAAAAGTGAAGAACAAATATGTACATTTCCACTAGGTGACAAAGAAGTAAATTAACATCAGACTCTGTTGAGTAATATTGTCATATAAAGCATGAAGTCTTATAGACAAAGATGTCACCTATTTCTAGTATTTTTATTCAAGAATATTCACCTCACCTCTTCGAAAGTACTACTTGTAATAGAGTACAAGGAAGAGGTGTTAACTATATAATAAGGAGCAGGAGTGAAGGCAAATATCTTTCTCTTTCTCCTATCTTTTTGTTATTGTAGGTTGGGAGGGTAAGGCAAAAGAGGTTAAAATAAAGGAGTCTTGATGAATGAAGTATTTTAAAGGGAATCTTAGGAGGCTGGTAAAATAAAATGGATCTAAAATTTCAGAGGAGCATTCAAATTTCTCTTATTACGTGAAAAGATTCACTGACTGTTCTTTGCCATATGCAGCACCAGTCCAAATGTAGTCAAAGTTAAATCAACCTTATATAACCACAGATTATTTTTCTAAAACAATTACAAATTTCCTAAATATATGTGAAAATAAATTAAATGTTCTTTCTCCCTAATCTAGTTAAAGTAAACAAGTAGGTGGACAACTTGGCGTACTATCTATGGATGACATTTTTTTTCCTAAGGATTTTTTCCAGCTATTTCCCAGAGAAATCTTATTAAAAAGCAGCTACCCATAAAGAAGAGTGTGCCAGTCTATGACTCCTTGCCTTGCTCCCAAAGCAAGCTAGAAGAGCAAAGGTTTAGGCTAGATATAAGGAAGAAGTTCTTTACTCTGAGGGTGACGAGGCACTGGAACAGGTTGCCCAGGGAGGTTGTGTGCTTCATCCCTGGACGTGTTCAAGGCTGGATGGGGCTTTGAGCAACCTGGTCTAGTGTGAGGCGACCTTGTCATGGCAAGGGGTTTGAAACTAGATGTTCTTTGAGGTCCTTTCCAACTCAAATTATCCTATGATTCTATGATTCCATTATTATATTCTTTTTCATCACAAATATCGCTTCTTAGAAAAATATGTTTTCATTAAATTCCTTACACTAAGTTCAGCCAGCATATGGAATTGTATGAACCATACTTTCTATTCATGCATTTTGTGCCTCTTTAACTAGCAGTGGGTTTGCTGCCCAACACAATTGTTCCCTCATTGCCAGGATGAATATAACATAAAGCAAACAAACTTTTCTACTTTATAATTTTTGTTGGCAGCATTTAACATTTACATACATGGAATATCAGCACAAGGGATACAAAGTCATTATATACTAATGCTTTGCAGACTGGGAAGACAGTATCCTCAACATCACTCGGCACTGCATATCGAATGACACATTTCAGGCGATTTATGCTAATTTCCCTCATTTACAGAACATAATGCTACAAATCAGTTAGAATTCCGCACAACAGCCTCTGACTATTCAGAACTACAGAGAACATTATAATGGTCTCATTAAGTATAAGCTGAGAATTGAATTTCCATTTCTAGGCATAACTGTTACTGCTCTACTCGTGATCCATGACACTTTTGCTGTTTCATAAGTTTTCATAGCCACAGCTCAGGTGTGCTTCTTTCACTTAGTGACCTCACTGAGCCCACTCAAAGCAATAAAGAAAGATCAATTGTATTGATCGTACCTGAAGTGATCTTATTGCCTGCTTTCTGGCTGGTATTAGCCTGGCAAAGAACAGCGATGTCCAACTTCACTTCATATGCTTAGGAACCTTAAGTATATACAGAGTTCATAGTTTAAGCCTTTGATATATTGAAAGGAGATGGCAATAGCAGAGCAAATGTTTGCCTTCCAATTTGACATTACCGTGAGAAGGATAATAAACACTATGTTCATAAGAATAAGTATAGCAAAAGCAAGCAAAAAGCCATCATTTCTAAAGCACATGAATGCTGGAAGGTATTAGGAGAAAAAAGTCAACTGACTGTCCAAAGCCTATCAAATAGGCTAGTTACATCAAACAATACAGCTAAGATACGTCCTGGATCAACAGCAGCAATATTTTTCTTCTTTTTCCCTGGTGCTCGCCAGCCAGGACATCTCTCAAAAAATTTTTCTCTGTGGTTTTGAGTAGAAAATTGAAAAGGACAATGATGAGATGGATAGACTCAAATTTGTTCCAGGTTATACTTAAGCGTATTAGTCTCATCCCATCACGCTGACAGGGTACTATACAGTTACTGAGCCATAACTGCAGATATATCTCAATTATGTAAATCCCTAAAGTTTTATTTGCTAAGGGAAGTAATTTACATAATGACTGTACACTTCATATTCAGTAACTATAAAACTATTTTTCAAAGCTCTGTCATCTGAATAGTTAATATCCTAGTACTACGGTATTTTTGTTGTGGCTGCTATACACTTAAAAACTTAACTCGACCTATTTTAATCATTGGTATACAAAGATCAGTCATTATAAATATAGATACCTTTGTATATGCCTGCATCAGGAACATAGCAATTACCTAACAGAATTATAGCAATGGTTTATCTGGTACATTGTATGGCAATGATAAAAACTGGTGCAACATTATAGCAAGAAAAGTACCAAACAAACAAAACCAAAAATTCTCTAAATTCTTAAACAAGCAAATTCTTAACTGCTGTCTTCATAGGAATGAAGAAAATGGAGATAGGCTAAAAGTAAAAAATTTTAGTAGACATCAACTGAAACTGAAAGTCTTGCGGTGTAGCAGAACCGAAATATTCTCCAGCAATTTTACAGTAAATCATTTTCCCTATGCAGCAATGCCAGAAGAGTTTACAGACGTAGCAATGTATAAAGGCAACACTTAAAAATCTAAATTGATGCTAAAAATTTGTATACGCTACCTGCTATTTAGATACTACCACTATCAAACAATACCGTTTTGTCCAAATTGCATTATCTTGGTCATGAGCAGTGGGAACATTCCCTGGGCTGAGTATAATTTTGTGTATTGCATATGGCCTTTAGTGTTAATATTAGTTTTGCTGTTTCATTAACTCTGGTGTCATTTCAACACATGATCTCCTCTCCTTTTCTCAATCCCTGTTCTCAGCTGGAGAGAGGTCAACAGCAACTGCGATAGTTTAGCCCTGGATATGAGATAAAGTTAGAAAGACGTAAATAAGAGATGATTGCTTATCTTGTCATTAGTCTAAAACTCCAGGGAGGTACAAGGAAAGACGCATATATCACCCAACTCTTAGAACGTGGGGTTTTTTTTCTTAACTCCTTTTTCATCAAATTACTTCTACAAAAAACAGAAACTCATACTGGACTTCTCTCTTTTGGTATTCCCAATACGCTGTGGCAAAGTGGTCTATGGTTTACTTCAAGTTCTGCAAAGAATGTTATTCCTTATTTTGTTTAGAACCTAGCTATTTTCAGACAACATCATTTATTTCTTGTGTTGGAATAGAAAGTGAAGACGTTTTCCTGTTTGTGTTGTCCAGATTCTCATGATTTCACAGATATCTCTACCAACCCCGTAGCATGACTTCACTGCTAACCACTTTCAACATGAAGGATGACTGTTTTTAATTAGTTTCCTGTCTTTTAACCTGTCTAATATCCTGTATATATCCACTAACTATAGTTTTTCATCTTTATCCATTTGCTTAGTAAATACATTAGCCTTACTGAGGCATTTAATATCTAGATAGCATCAAGGATATGTTGAAAATTAAAGCTGGCTTCCAATACTTGTTTCTATCTTCTTTATCTTAGTCATTATATTTTTCTCTGCGAAATAGAAGTGGCGATCTATCTACCCATGGCAACAGAGAGAAGTTTAAGACTGTCATGATTATCTCTGCAGACATATTCCAGGATAGTATTTTTAACACCTAGGAGAAAGAAACAGAAATATTAAGTACATTTTACAAATAGTATAAATAAACCAGAAAATATTTCTGTACCAGTAAGTCCACAAATTAAATAAATTATGAAAAAAGATACCATAACAAAAAGGACAACATATCAGGAAGTCAGAAATGACAGATTCTGTAAGTAAATATTTATGCTATATCTGGGGACCTTCCAGTTTATAAGTTCCAGGTCAATTCCCTATGACTTCTTTGTAAATATGTAGTTAAATCCTTCCTGTTGTTTGTTTATCTATTTCTTGGCTGGCTTTGTTTTTCAATTTTTATTTTTAGACTATTACTGATCTAAGACGGGGCTGATTTTAGTTATTTCACCTAGTCTACTAGGTGTCACTGTTGATTACCAGATTCAATTGTATTAATTTGATGAACACGAAGAGCTATAAAGTACTACTTAAAATATATATTTTAACAGGCAAGAATGCAAAATAATGATGCAATTTCGAAAGATAACTGCTATTCAAAACCTTCCTAGTCCATTTATGAAATACCAGATACCATGCACGTTAACTAGGATATTCATGGTTTTTTTAATATCTGCAGCAGGATCTGAACACAGAGATAAATGCAAATGCACAATTTGCAGGAAAAGCTAATTCAGAAAGCAGCCATTACACTACCAGAACTGCCATTACAAAAACAGTATCTGTGGCTGTGTAACAGGTTATAGAAACTGAAAAAAAATCTCGCTCTTTTTAGCCTTATCTGAATGGTATGAGTGGGCAAATAATCTATTAGAAAACGAAGGCTAAATGAGTAGTAAACAAGAAATATTATATTTGGGATGTTTAACATTTTCATCTTTCCTAAATTTAGAAATGTAAGAGGATTAAACCATACTCTCAGCAATACAATGAAGAAAAAATACATTTTATTAGTTTCATGAACTATTTTTCCTGTTTTTCTTGTAAATGAGTAAAAATCACATTACAAGAACCACACTAACAATTAAAGAATTTTATGAACAAACAGGTATAATAGATTTGAATAGAAAGAATTTGGTTGTTATGGTCATTTAATTTTGGACACAAGTTTTCACCAGTTGAACTATCTTGGAGCAATAAATTTCTACATACATTTTCAATTTAAATTGAAAAACTGGAAACTTGAATTCAAATGCCAAAATATTATCTGCAGTCATATAGCTTGATGCCTGCACTCTACACCCAAACAGATGGAAAGAGAAAGCACAGGACAACTGCAAACAAGTTTCTTTAGAAAGAAGAAAATTTAGAAATACTCATGCAATCTAAACATTATGAAGTACAAAGAACTCACCAGCACTAGTTTGTGGCAGGAAGAAAATTCCAAACTTTTGCATCACATATCATATCATAGAATGGCCTAGGCTGGAAGGGACCTTAGAGATCATCTAGTCCAACCTCCCTGTCATGGGCAGGGACGCCACCTCTCGACTAGACCAGACAACATATGGGGACTGAGCGGGAATCGAACCTGTGACCTCGGTGTCAGTCATTGTTGTCAGCACCGCGCTCAAACAACTGAGCTAACCGGCCCCCTATCATCTTTTGTTATTCTTCCTTTTTGCACCACAGATAAGTTTAAGCAAAGAGTAAGCATATTACAGGTAGCAAACTCATGGTGGTAAAAATTTTTGGCATACATTAGTCATTAAGATTGAAAGCAGGAAGAGTTATGACGGTCACAAAACTTCCCAAATAAAGATTTTCTAAATTTTAGTGATATTGCTTCATGAAATGATTTTGTAAATTCATGCATCAAATATGAATTCAGCTGATATACTTTTATACTTCCAATTTGAGCCTATAGAATCACGGTCTTGTTCTTAACATTTGCAGAATTATGCCTTATCTCTTGATCTATGTCTAATGGAACAAGCTGATTTATTTTGACCTGAAATAAAAGCAAAAAAAAGCTCATAAAAATATAAACCCATTAATTTCTAGGGCAGTAAAAAACAGCAACAAAACCTCTTTCTAATTTTTTCTGTAAAGCATTGCTAAATTTTTCATGTTTATCTTAAGTCAAGATCTGGTATTAGTGCTGAAGTCTTATTTCTATTGTCACCTAACAATGTGAGCAATCACACGGTTGTATTGAAAAAACCAGAAGTTTTTTTAAAAACATGACTCTGTCCCGCCTTCTCAAGTTCAGTTCTGAGTTTCTTGCAAGCTGGATCATTTAATGGCTTGTGTTAATATTTTAGTTGTGGCTGCAAAAAGATAAACTTTTTGCCATAACAAAGTGGATTTCATTAAGCAGGGGTTGGGGAGTGACAGATTGGCATCAGTTATGGCAAAAAGATTTGGGGTTTTCTGCCATCTTCTGAAGCACCTGGTGGGAATGGAATGGGGCATGTGTGGAATTGTGAAATCAGACTTTAGGAGAGAGGTTCTCTTCTGAGGTGGTGAAGGACAGAAAAGTAAACTCAGAGGGGAGTTGGAGGAGGCATGGTGGCTGGTGTGAAGAGAGCTATAAAAAGTGCTCTAGCTTAAAGAGATTCCCTTTGCAGCTCTAAAAAAAAATAATCAAAACCATCCTCTGCCTTGCAGAAACAAAGTAATAAAACCGTGTGGAATACAAACGTAAGTAAATGTTAAATTTTAGGTGAGAAAGGCCACGCTATCTGTTACTATGCACAAACAACAACACTATTAGATTATAAATAATATATTGGCAAAGAAGATATGGCTGCCTTCAGATTATTAGGTTAGGAGGCCTGCAGAAAGACTCTATAAGTAGAAAAAAAGAATCACTTTTATAGCTTAAAGTACAATCAGAAAACTACCTTACTGAGATGCGATTGAGGACAAGACAGGTCCGTGCCATACAAAGCAGCCATGAGCAGCAAGGGAATGAAATAGTTATTTATGATTTAAGGACAACATGTACAGAGAGCAAAACTGAAGCTAGTGACTTCAGTCTTCAGTGTATCAGTCAGTGTCCCTTGAGATACCTACAGTGAGCCAGGCATAAATGATGGATGTAGTAAATAATTGTCCCTGGAACCACTCTGTCACAGATTCTCCTAAGAACAGTTCATCTTTGGATGTGGTTTTATAAGAAAGAGCAAGGAGATTAATTCCTACTGATGCAGCAGGGTTAAAGGATTTAAATATGAATAAACATAAATAAATTGGACAATCTAAAAATCAGGAAAAAATCATGTACCAACTAAAAATATATAATTTGATAAATGCTAAATGAAAAGCTAGTTTATTTTCTGTCACCAGAAGCAAAAAAAAAATAATCAACATCAAACTTAAAAAATATAGTAGAGGAGTAGCAACGCTGAGTTTCTGAAAAAAAGGCTTCCTGAGCCTGAGTGCATCTAGTAACAGAAAATATCAGCACTGTGGGATGTTACCAGTTTGTGTGTGTGAATGTGCACTTAATAAAGCTCATTACTGAGTTATTCTAAGTCACATCAAACCTTACACAGCTAGGAACTCAGGCATTTAGATAACACCATATGTTCTCTGAAATTTCTACATGTTTTATATACTGCGATGATATGAGATATTAATTTTTGTCTAATCCTGTGCAATGCATCATTCAAACAGAGCTAGCCCTCCTCATGAAATATGACTGTAGTTACAGGTAGTATTTTGCTTGCATAGTACTGCTATACAACCGGGATGCGATTGTGCACCTTCTTGAAGGGTAAGGATACACGTGGCTTTTCTAGTGTAACCAAGCAAAAAGGTAGCCCAGCTTCAAAGCTCCCAAACTTTCCCTTTTTGACAAAACACAGCTCCTAATACAAAACTTGTCCTAGTTTAAGTCTTAGAATCATAGAACAGTTTTGGTTGGAAAAACCTTTAAAATCGAGTTCATCTATTGATCTAGCCCTACCAAATCAGCTCCTAAACCATGTCCCTAAGCATGATGTCTACTAATCTTTTAAACACCTCCGGAGTGGTGACTCAGACACCTCCCTGGGTGGCCTGTTCCAGTGCCTGAGAACCCTTTCAATGAAGAATTTCCTCCTAATATCCAACCTAAACCTCCCCTGGCAGAACTTCAGGCCATTTCCTCTCATCCTATCACTAACTAATAGGGAGAAGAGACTGACCCCACCTTGTTCCAACCTCTTTTCAGGTAGTTGTAGAGAACAGCAAGTTCTCCCTTCAGCCTCCTCTTCTCCAGGCTAAATAACCCCAGTTCTCTCAGCCACTCCTCATAACACTTGACCTTGAGACCCTTTACCAGCTTCATTGTCCTTCTTCAGACATGCTTCAACATCTTCATGTCTTTCTTGTAGTGAGGGAGCCAAAATTGAACACTTCCATCTTAGAGGAGATCGACTGACATTTTGAGGGAGATGACCGGGAAATACTGAAGAAGTAACTTTATCAGCTATTCCTGAAGCCCTGTACATTCAACTGGTGTTTAGCATGTCTCTGTTGAGACCATTTTGTACCATTTCCAAGTGTGACTGGCTCTGTTGTCACCAGCTGCATTTTGAGAGCATGAAATATCTCTACCACTTGAAATTATAAATAAAAATTGGTCTGAGAATAAACTATTAGACCAGGAAACTTGTAAAATTACGATTTAGGTAAGACATTTTGTATTGAAGAACAACATGATATGTCACTATAGAGAGAGACAAATTGAACAAGTTTCTACTTCTACAAAAAATTTATAATTAGCAACACAATATAATAGGCTCATTTAACACCAGGCACAAGAAGTTCCTTTGAAGCCATCATAAACTTCAGTGTATTTATATTTTCTCCTTTTTGTTACATCAATCCAAGTACTTTATTGGGAGAGAAAAGATTATTTTGCCATTGTAGATGTCCATATCTCTATCCTGTATTTAAGATACTGTAGCTTTATTGTCTTTTCACCTCAGAAAGAAGAGAATACTGGAAATGGTTCAGAGAAGGATGATCAAAGGTCTGGAATGAATTCCATATCAAACACTTCAATACTCAGGTGTTGTGAGTCCTTTAATTTTTTTGTTTCTGAACCTTGAAAGAGAGAAAAATAAGTTTGGAAGGAGGGAGAGGATAGAGATTTTTAAAATCAGAAGCAGCATGAAAAAGACAGTTAGGAAAAATATTTCACTCTGCTCCAGTACAGGTAGTGACAGCATCAATTAAAGCTAGGAGGTGACAGGTTCAAAACAATCAGATAGAGGTGATTTTCCTACCACATTGTAATTAAGCTGAGGAATACTTTGCTGCAAGATGCTGTGAGTTCATTAATCAATTAGATAAATTCGTGGAACAAGAGCATACTGTAAAAAACCACTAATATTTATATGAGCAAAGCCAAAGATATCATTTATAATGGAATAGAATTTATAATAGAATCTCCAAATCTTTAATCTTTACAGCCTGGAAAATCCTGAGGATACATCACTGTATGTTTACACCCTTCTCTAGGCTTCTTATTTTGTCCAGAAAACAGTGGGTTGCCAGAATTATTGCTTTCATACAGTATATCTGTCCTCACACCCTTACTTCCTCCCTCGTCTACAGGCTCTGAATGTTCCCCTGACTTCCTTCAAGAAGAAAAGAAGTTAAAAAGTGAAAATAGAAGAGAGCTTTCTTTTACACTTCATTGAGATTGCTGTTGTTTCTTTTAGCTGATACCTGGAAATCCAGATGTGTCATTATATCCAACACTTAACGGGGAATAGATAACATCACTGTTAAGAATTTACAAAATTTATTTTTCTAAGCTGGATTGCACTGCAGTCCAATTATCTCCCTGTTATATATTATATAACTTACTTGCATTCAAGGTATTTGAAAAAGAGTTTATTTTTATACTGGACAATTTCCATATTGTTGATTTATTGTGCTCAGTAGTGTGTATAATTCCCATTTCTTCTGAAACTTTTCAACTTTTATCTTGTGCCTTCAGTGTGTTTACTGAATTTTCAATGGATTTTATATATAGATGTAGATACTGCATGTCAAGATCAACAGGACTATTTCGTAAGACCGTTTCTTACAGAGCAAGAAATATTTTTGGACAAAATACCATAAAAATAAATATTCCACATTTATATATTCTTGCAATATCTTGCATTAAAACATTGAAGAAAATACCAGAAGGCTCTTTTACCTTTTACTAATGTCTAGATAATGATGGTTTTCTAGCAATTTCCAAAAAACAACCAACCAACCAGGTACATCATTAGGATGTGTTATATCATCTTTCTTAAAGAAATCAGGTTAATTTATGACATTGTACATACAAATGCATTTCATTGACCGAAAAAAAAAAAAAATAAGTTGTTGGGATGAGTTTTTCCCAAGGGATGCTAGTTGGCTTCAGTGGAAGTCCCAGTATGTCTTGCATGCTATTGTAGTAGATTTGGAATTCTTACAGAGCAGAGATATTCATGAATCATACACAAGCATACTTATTCAAATATACTCAAAGATGTACACATTTTCAAAACTGAATCTTCTCTGCTTATAAATTATTTGCAGATAGACATTCTCTCTGTTCTTTGCAATTTTAAGTGCATTTTTACAGCAAGTTTTAAACCCTGGTTCATTTTTCAGCTGTAGAATATTTGTAATTACCTATTTTAAATTGTTATTAACTATATGGTATTTCACTAATAACATTATTTTAAAACCAATTTGTGGTTTAAAATAATTCTCATTCCTCTATTTTTTGAATATAATGTGAAAATAATAAAAGTATTTCTAAAAATATTTCTAAACCCAGTAAAAATATCAGGAATTTGCAAGTAATCTTTGTTTGGATAAGGAAGTTTCAAAGCATTTAAAATAACAATTTCAAGATTATCCCAAGAGTTAAGTTACTTAGCACTTTTTGTATTATTTGCCCAATAAGATGGCATAACTCAGATGTCTCTATTTTGGACTCACTATTTTGAATGTCCAGTTGTATTCTGGATAGCTTAGCTAAAACCAGGCTTTGACTACTACTACTTCACTTTAGAAAATTAATTTCACAGATGTGTTTCAGGATTTCTGTATCAGTCAGAAGAACAAAAGCAGAAGCAGAAGTTTGACTTCATAACAAAGGAAAAGAACTATTGAACCGTAAGTTCAGAGGGGGAAAAAATGTTGCATTCACAGGTCCTGCATCATCAAAAGGAAATATTTTTCAAACCATATATCTATATGTCATTCATATCATCCCCAATGTGCTGGTGAAAAACATGATGTATAGTGTATAGAAACAGTAAAAAATCATGCAGGATTCAGCATTTTTGTTTAATGCTGAATCAGTAAAACCATTAAGCATCTAGACTAAAAATCATTCAGCACCAAAGTACAGAGTCTTATTTACAGACTTTTGCAAGTAAAGAGGGAAACATGTCTCTATCACTATATAAAAAGCAAGAAAACTGTTGTATTCTGATCTGAATTTTTTGCCATTACTACTCAATGCAATTGCACACCTAGTCAACACTGAGGCTTGTAATTGCTACTATTTACAGTACAGGTAAAAGAATGGTCTAGTAGGAGTATTTTTCTGTAAAGAAAACAAATTTTCTTAGTATGCAATTTAAAGTGTTAAGAATATTAACCACTCCTATTTACATTACAAACTGTGGTATGGCATGCACGCAGACTGCTGCATTTTCCTGAAAAAAAAAAATATTGCTTTCTAGGAAAGCCCAGCTTTGGGCTCTGGAAACCTCCTCCTTAGTTGAGCGTTACAATGGAATCTTAAGGAGGATCTGTCACATACTAAGTGACCAAGTCCCCAGACAGTAAGTTAGGTGAAAAATCAGAACACAGGACAAATCACATAATGTCCTTCAGTTTCCCCTAACTTGCTGCAAATGTCTTTGCAGGTGATATTAACTGTCTTAAGTGCTGAATCCTCACAACCTTAAACAACAATTAGTTGAACTCAGTATTGTAAGGAACTGGAACGCTTTCATGACTAATTTCTGAGTTGCTTAACATAGATCGACAATGCAAAACAGGACAACCTCCTGCTGTTTGTGTGTTTGCCTTTTTTGGAATATTTTTATAAGTGAATCATAAATAGCAGCTTGCCTATTTTTTGGCTTGTTCATATAAAATAGAGTTGTTCCAGATACAGAAAAATCACCTGTGTGTATATCAGTTTGCATCATTTATCACAAGCATATGTGATAGTCTGCACTTCTTCTGTGTATCTTTGGGTACTTTAAAGGCAATCTAAGCTGACAGATGCAGCAGAACCACAGACGTGTACCTCCAGCTTCTTTTTCCACTTGTACTAAGTACTCTTCAACGCAAAGAAGGAAAATGATTGCTGACAGAATTCATTTCATGCTGTGGTTAGCAGTAGGATGAGAAATATCCCTATGAGAAGATAAATTTTTACGTCTTCAGCTTTCCTGTGCTGAAGAAAGACTGGTGACGTCTTTCTCCATTTACATCACAATGAGCCTTAAAAATCTAACTTTCCTCACATTCGTAAATACAAGACTTCCTTGGAGGAAGAGGCATAACAACGTGCTATACTCAATGTTATGGAAACTGAAAGCTAGGTATGACAGTGGGATACACTACACTTCCCTCCTGCTGAGGCCAGGAATGTCAGCAAGAGGTTTTCCTTCATCAAGACCTTTAGTTCATAAAACGTTTTTAAAAAGTAACCTTGTAATACAAGGATGGATGAAGTTCTTAGAGGAATATCAGCATGTGATTTGAGTTCTGCTGTGGCATCAGACCACATGATGGGGCAAAGAAGTAAGAGACCTAGATTTAGGGATGTAATAACATTCCTCTGAGCCTTCTCAGTAAATCAACACTACAGCTACTATCTATGCTAGCTCAATTAGACCAGCACAGACATGGAGAATTCTACTATGACCCCATTATTTTCTTTGCAGATATATTCCATGAAAGTAAACAGGTTATATTTACCCTATTGATTTTTGGTGGTGCTAAAAGAAAACTTTGTTTCTTCCCTTTAAATTTGTAAGGTAAGTTTTCATGGATTTAAGTCATGGATTGAGGCACATTTTAATGAATCCATCATAAGTCCTTCATAAATACTTTAATTTTTACTATAATTTTACTATTAATGAAGCGAATTGCACTCACCACAGTTGTAGTCTAAATAGATTTATCAGGTGATCTGCATGCAGATGTGCAATACAACAGTTGTGGCAATGTCCTATAAAATTCTATACTTAATGAAAAGCAACTCAAAAAAGCCGCAAACCACTACAAACAAGCACACAAACAAAAATAAACAAGAAAAAGAAAGGTTGTTTAAACTGTTGCCAATATTGAATTATTTTATGACCTCAAAAAGTCATCAATATAACTGACCAATCAAGCTGAAAATGTTAAAGCTTACAGAACAAGACTTTGGCTTGATTCCTAAATTCTGAGAACAATGCACTTTATTACCTCTGGAGCTGTCTGGACTGCTCTGCACAACTACAATAAAAGCCTAATTCATCACTTTGTCACTACAGTGTTATGTCTGTTTAACTTCTGAAGTTTCAGTGAGATATCATGACAAATCAGGACCCTGAAGAGCACAAGTGTAAGATAGCATAAATGTCCATTTGCTGATCCAGATCACGCCCTCTCTAAAACAAGAACAGCTGTTGACTAGAGAAAATAATTTTAAAGTCTTTCAACACTGCACTGAGTTGACTCCTGCTAAGCCATGAAGCAAAGCAGGGCCTCACAAAGACTTCCATCACTACTGTATTACTCTGGAACTGGAAAAGCACGATGGAATCTAGGATGAATCTGCAAGTAGCAGAACTGCTGAGAAATTGAAATGTTTGAGGATGCTGCTCTAAGACACTAACTAGAACTGAAACTGTTGGAAAAGCACAACTTAAAAAAAAAAAAAAGTGTTTCCTGAAAGTATTAAACAAGCTACAAAATAAATTAAAATAACTTAGAAGTGTCACTAAGGTGAAATGTTATCTTTTCACAGTGGACATTCAGTTATGTGGGAAATATGTATATGCAAATGTTATGTTAGGGAATGAAATAGAGCATATGAACCTCCAAAGCAAATTCAAGGTATTATGAGAAATGATTGTTTACAGAGTACTTGAATCAGTCACAAGTAGAAATATGTTCATTTTCCTTTTAAAAAATCTAGTGGTAAGCAAGTCAAACACAATTGCTTAAAAGGTCAAAAGTCTTCAAACATAGACTTCCACTAAAAGTTTAGAAAATAGTAAGGATTATATGAAGCAGAAACATGTTTATTTCCTTGTGTCTTCATGTGTTGTCAATCTTTGAGTGTAACACATAATGATTTTTAACAGGTACATGTTTCATGAAGAAATAGGTATTAAACTTCTGTATTAATTGGAGATTTTACTAATGCATAAAATAGACAAAATATCTTATTAGGTAAGCATGGTCACAAACTATAGACCAACACAAAAACTGGGTTTGTATTAATAGGATTTCTGTAATAAACATTCTTCATTATTATGAGGCAAAATAAGCCCACCTTATTAAGTTTTCCACTAAATTAGGAACACTACTTGAACTTTTAAGTAAAAGTCCTAAAAATGTTGAAATTACCTTAAAAAGAAAAACTACAGTAACATCTTTTCTCATATGTCTTCTTCTGCACATAGATACAGAACAGCCATGAGCTGTGACATCGTAGTCTCAGTATTTTTTGTCTCGGTTCCCTCTAACATCTCTCACCCATGCAGTGAAGGAGAAATGTAGAAAAAAATCACTTCTCCCAGAAGCTCCTATCACAGGTCTGGAGAAAAGAACCATGGATATGTTGAATATTACAAAATGTAGACCACTGATCAAATCTGTATCAGAAACACTTTTGGGAAAAAGCAGCACTTACGTGGTCCATCTAGGGTATTAGATACTTGTATAAAACCTAAACCAGCCTTTTCAGCAAGTTCAAAATTCAAGATAAACACAAGTCCTGCAAACAATAACTTTACAGCAAAAAGTTAATGAGATCAGAAGTATTTCAGTCAAGACATATTAAGCTCCACTCATTCTTCAAGTTTGTGGAGCCTTGCCCTAATCTGCATCCTCTATTTTATCAGAAAGAAATGTGAGGGAAAAAAAAAATCAACTCTAAAGTCCACAGGTTTAATACCTAAAGCAATATATTCCCAGTGGTGCCATCACAAACACAGCCTTTGTGCAACCAAAGGTCAGAGTGACAGTTGGTAGGAAAAGAATCGCATGGCTGGAGATTCATGGCAGGAGTGTCTTGAGGGCTGAAAAACAGAAGGCTACAGCATTTCTTCCTTTATCCTCCTATTTATTGTTCAGTCTTCAGACAAAAATATCCTCAGGCTTTGCCTTGCTTTTTAGGGATTTACCACAGTCTTTCACAGACCACAGGAGGACTGTTAGTCTATCATACTGAAGGATCAGAAAATGCCAAGGTTGGTCAGGTTCCTAAATTTATCCTTCCAGAGTACAAATTTTGTATGTATAAAGGAAGATCTTTGCATTCCATTTTTTAAAAATCTCTGATAACAAGAGATGAAGAAATAACTTCTAATTATTCGTATGAGAATTTTTAGTTGGAATTTTGCACAGTAATGATTGGAAGTTTTTAACTATACTTTGGTAGAGTAAAGGGTATACAGTCTCTGTTTTAGTAAAATAACATCCTTTTCCATTTATTTTGCATTATTATGCATTAAAAATCAAGAGATATTTTAAATAAAAAAATAAAGTTAACTGATTCCAAGATAAAAAAAATACAGTTTAAGAGACTTTTCAAGGCAATGTTTTATTAAAAAATAAGCCATGTCCTTAGGAAAATCAAGACTTGAAATTGGGATTAACCTCCAGGAATAAATGGATCTTTTTCATCATGGAATCACAGAGTGGCTTCGTTTGGAAGGGACCTTAGAGATCACTTAATCCAACCTTCTCACCGCAAGCAGAGTTGCCTCTCAGCTAGACTAGGTTACTCAAGGCCTCATCCAACCTGGCCTTGAACACCTCCAAGGAGGAGGCATCCACAGCCTCTGTGGGCAATCTATTCCAGAGTCTTGCCACCCTCGTAATGAAGAATTTCTTCCTAAGATCCAATCTAAATCTATTCTCCTTCAATTTAATTCTGTTTCCCCTCATCCTATTGCTGGACACTCTTGTAAAAGTCCCTCCTCAGCCTTCTTGTAGGTTCCTTTCAGGTACTGGAAGGCAGTTAAAAGGTCCCCCTGGAGTCTTCTCTTCTCCAGGCTGAACAATCACAGCTCCCTCAACTTATTCTCATAGCAGAGGTGCTCCAGCCTCTGGATTTCTTGAATCTACATAAATCAAACTGACAAAGCAGTATCAAGAAGATCTATTATTAATTTTCTAGTCCTTAAAAGTTACCAAGATCATTCTGGAAGGACATAAATTTTCACAAATTCAATTTTCACAAGTTCCATGTGTTAGATGTGTGTGTACTTCTGTCACAACACTGCAAGTCTTAGCCACAAGGCAGAGTTGCCAGTCTCCAGAGGTGTTGCATCAACAATAACTAGCTGTAATATCTAACAATTACAGAGACAGCAGTAGTTTCATATGACATTTTCATAGTTGGTATTATGTTATGGGTTGGCAGTTATCCTCAGCAAGGTCTCTCATAAGCAAACCTGATTAATGCAATGGCTATACATCGAAAATAAGAGAGAAAAGAGTTTTGCAGTACCATGAGAAAATATTCGTGTCTAATCTTTTTACGTGTCGCATGTCATTTAGAAACTGATATGATTTCATTGTTTCTCAGCACACCTACATAAAAGTATATGTAAATTTCAACAATTAATTTTATCAACAAAGAAAATTCAAATCCCATTTAGTAATATAACTGAAAATCCAGATTGTTTAAAATTGTTAAATTCTACAATAATTTCAGAATAGCTTGCAAAAACTGTCTTTCATCGGATTCAATGCTGAATGTTTCACATCAGTTTCGTTTTTCCCCTTCTTTGTTCTGCACTTCAATTTTTAACTGATTCCACAGACAGTGAAAAACTGTAACAATAACAGCTACACTAAATCTGAGAGAATGCCTTAAGAAGTATCCCTGTGTATCAGATACTACTGATGCATTTGACATTTGTTTATTCACAGTACAATGTAAACTGAATTTTAATGCTATGAAAAAATACTGCACTACCATAATCAGAAACTGTGGGACCACAAGTGGTAATGATAATTATGGTGAGTGTCTGTAAGTCACTGTTAATTACTTTGCTGCTTTGCTAGGTAATTTAACCTTGATGTGACAAGGCCACAGCTCTTCAAGTATAGGCAGCACAGGAGGAAGTGACAATTTTCATTACATTTTATGATTAAGACATTTGCCAAACAGGAATTAAGCTGCAATCTTCCCGGTCATTTTGCTTAGGTGATCCACTAGCCAACAGAAGCCTGCTGCAATGCTGTTGTACAACTCATGAGTGTAATACATTCTACACAGAGATTGCAACTAACGTTGTGCAGTAGTGGAGGTTGTACTAACGATGGCTAGACAAAGACACTGTTACTATTCAGCCCTAGGCTGTACCTACGTGATGTTCAGCCACAGGGATTGTGCGCTGTAGGTGTGGCATCAGAAATCTCAGGGCAATTTCAAGCACTTCAGTCAGAGTCAGGGCTGAATTGTGGGCTGAAGCCAACCAGAATTTTCAATACAATCATCTCATCCAAATTCCAGTAATCTCTTAGCAATGAAAGGCTCTTTGACATATCCCTGATTTATTCTGTAGAAGGCTGCTCCTTCTTCTTTAATCTCTAACTTTCTAATAACCAAGTATGAACAGATGTTCCAGAGAGGACAAGGCAGAAGGTGAGTCTGTAAAGCTGCATTTGAGTATGTCCTTGTGTGCTCTACCTGGTTTGATCTTTCCCCCCTCCTCTGCCCTTAGAAGAGACAGCCCTGTTCTGTGATTCATTAAACCCCCCTCCCCCCCCAAATAAACAACGAATAAAATAGCGTAACTGGTAAATGAGGAGAAAAATGAAGATACAACCACCAGAATCTATTTCTACCCTACATTATACTATCTGGAACAACACTGAATCCTCAGTGCACAAAAATGCAAGACTTCGCAAATCTAGGTAGTCTTCATGAAAACAGTTGGCATATAACCGACGGTCTGAATCAAATGAAACATTCGTCATTAAGAACATTTTTATAGCAATAAGTTGTAAGGGTAATATAAAAAAAATCATATACTTGTTTATCTCCTTTGGTACTTCAAGTAGCTTTTTCTTCTGTCAAGCCAAAAGACACGAAACTTTCTTTTTCCCATGAAAATGCAAGTCATCTCAATTCTCTCCTCCTCAATAATTTTTTGTTGTAATGGGTCCATGACTGTTTTCTTCCATTTTGTTTTTACAAAATATTTCAAGGTTTACCTTCATTTTTTTTTTCCACGCACCTGAACAGTCCTTCTATATGTTTAGGATGAGAGATTCTCATCAGTCTAACCTCTTTCATTTCTTTCTAAACCAAAACCATTGACTGAAAGATTTAGTTTCAGGAAAAAAAAAAAAAACAAAACACAAAACTCAAAATGGCAAAAACCAAAACCACAGAAGAAATGCTTCTTCCTTTTCCAAATGGGATGATAAATTTAAACAGCATGGTTTTCTTGGCTGATTTGAGAAACGGAACCTTTCTTCCTCCAGTATATTTAATTAGTTAATTTGCTGAATAGTAAATAAAAAACAGGACATGTATGTTCTATCCTACTGAATTACTTTCATGAAAATGAGTATATTTTGCATATTTATTCTATCTTTAACAATTAGACAAGGGCAGTCAAACTACAGTACTGACAACAAGGTTAGACGGATACTAACAAGATACTTGTTTACTTTCAAGATATTGTTTCAGTTTGTTTGTTTTCAAACAGGACTATTAAATGGTAATAAACTCTCTGAAATTTTAGTGCAGTTTAAGTAGTTGTAGTATGTATTATGAGACAGTTAGGAAGAGCAGTATTACACAGTTTGACATGTTCCTTAATCTGTGGCATAACTAATAGACTTAAACTTCTTTTTGTGGATAAGCTACAGAACTTTCTCTTGGAATAGGCTTCTGTACTACAGTGTGGTTAGCTTCAGCTTCTTTCCTTCTCAAGAGTACATCTAAAATGTTATTACATTTCTAATTCTTTCTGCATTTTTACGTGTTATAGCTGACATGCCTATACCAATACATTCTATATGAATTAATAAAATCCACATTATGTACCACAGTATACAAAATCTGTATTGTTATGGAATTGTGGCAAATATGGAAAATATTGGAGAGAGCAGAGCTTTAGAATTATTATTATGCTGCAAGACATGGATCTGTATGACATGATAGATATTCGTTTAGGAAGAGTTACGAAATACAAGCTTTTGGATTTTTTAATCTATGCTTAACACCTTCCATAATTTCCAAATAGTACAGGGTACAGTGAAGATATAACATAATAACTATGGACTATCCCAAGCACAAAAAAATTGGGCAGAGAATGGTTTGAAAGCAGCACCAACGAGAATCTCAACACGAGTCAGCAGTGTGCATTTGTAGCCTAGAAGGCCAGTCGCATCCTGGGCTGCATCAGAAAGAAGCATGGCCAGCAGGATAAGGGTGTTGATTCTGCCTCTCTACTCTGCTCTGGTGCAACCCAATCTGGAGTACAGCGTCCAGCTCTGAGGCATGCAGCATAAGAACGACCAATTGTAGTGAGCCCAAAGGAGAGCCACAAATCTGATTAGAGGACTGGAACACCTCTCCTATGAAAACGTGCTGAGACAGTTGGGGATGTTCAATCTGGAGAGGAGAAGATTCTGGGGAGACCTTATTGCCTCTTTTCAGTACCTAAAAAGAGGACTAAAGTAAAGATGGGGTAGCACTGAGCAGTTTTATGTCAGTTCTTCTGGTCCTTAAGGAAAGGAGCATAGGGTGAACAACTGCATGAGAAATTACATTTCTTTTATTCTGCTTCTAGTGCAAGATTTGAAAGTTTAAGCCCTTTCCAAACACCATTTGTTGCTAACTGAATTAAGAATCTTTATTACAGTCCTGACTTTTGGATCCTTGACAGTTGTCATCTAAGCTCGCAATTCACATTCTTCACTCTAATTCTCTATCATATCAGGGAAAATAAGTAGTCTGTTGTTTTCACCTCTGAAATTCTTCTAAACTACTTTCTTAGAGTTCACTAATAAACTAGGACTGGCTATACCCACCTATGTTCTCTCTGCTCTCCTCCTTTCACCACTGAAGCGTTTTCAAACACTTTAAATTATTTATGGCTTATCTATTACTTCCTTGGTCTTTCATGGTTTTGTGCTCCAGTGATTTTCCTGTTACCTCAGTCTTACTTCAGTAGCTCTTGCCACATTCTTCCAGCAAGACCCCAAAATTTCATTTATATTTGCTTCTCTCCATGCCACGCATGCAGAGCTTTATATGCTGCCATGCCTCACATCAGATTCCAGTGTAACGCTCACCCTTGGTAGACCCAGTTTCTTTCTCTGCTAAATTTGTAGCTGTTTCTGGCTTCTTAGATATTTTAGCAGTAGGTTTTAATAAAACTTTATATGTGCTATACCATTAGTTCTCTGCTTTTCCAGTTAAAATGTAAAACGGACGTTTTTGCAAATGATGCACACATGCAAGTTAGTCTTAGGTGTTTATGTTCCTCCTCAATTTGTTTAGCATCCATCATTTTATATTTATTCTTATTGATAATATTTTGTGATCTTATCTAGACTTTTCGGCATGGTTTACTTCATTCAGGACATCTGGAACTTGCTACAAACCACTCTGTGTGCATACTTCATGAACATTAGATATCTTCTAAGTATCCTGGACTTGGTTGCATTGGTTCCTCTATTATCTCCTGAATTCACTACATATTCTGCTGAACATATATACATCTATACACACACACCTTTGTAAACTCAACAAATTTCCTCTCTTTCATATTCATCCACAGACTCATTTCTCATTTTCATTTACTGTATATTGCTGCCCTCTCATTAGATATTATATCCTTTTCCTCCTAGAAACAACCAGGATATATATCGACTACAGTTTAAAAAAAATAAGGATCTGAATATAACTAAGAATAGGGATGATACTGAATCTTCTCAGTGCAATAAACTTCACTTTTCCTGACAACTGCTCTACTTACCTTTGCAGTCAGGTTGCATGCCATACCTAATTTCACACTGAAAATAAAATAAAGTAAAAATTAAAACAACCCCAAGAATAAAATTTAAAAATATGAATATCAATTCCCATAACTGTATGTATGAGGAGGACGTTTTTCCTGTCACTGCGGTTCTAACCTTCTGACTGTTGAAGTAAATTGGATTATTACCATTGATTCATCTGGAATAGGCTCTGAGTCACTTTAAGGCAATGGCTGAGATGAAAGAGCTCTTCAGTCTGTCAGACAAATTCTCTTTCAAGAAGATAAACAGCAGTACACATTTTAGTGATAGCTATTATAAGAAGCCAATGTTAAGGTGATAATGTAATTAGTAGTGTTGGGAAAAGTCAAACTTCACATGCTGAATATTGATGTTTCTTCTCAGGAAATCCTTGATGCTTACTATTTCTGTCAGACAAGGTAACGTGCCTGTATATTTCAACTGACAGAAACAGCAACTCTGCATAAGTAGCTCTGGAAAACAACCAAACTGTGAAAAAGGGGCAGCCAAGTATTTTTAATGGTGCTCATAAGGTAAATCCATTCTGTCAAGGAGCTGCAACACTCAATGTGACAGCAGTCTATACTCACTTGAAACAAACCCAAAGTATGGGTATAGAGAAGTGGATAATATGCTAAAAGGGTTCACACTCATTTCCAAAGACTACTGAGCTTCAGACTTCTCTGTGGAAAACACAAAAGTTATTCAATAATGCTGCTGCTAAATAAAGGTACAAAATGCAAATTACATTGTTTTATATGACTTGTAAAATGAAACTATTAATGTGGTTTTCAGTGCAGTATTTGTGCACTATATTGTGCTAATTTCTACCATGGGAAAAATCAAATGTTGTCTTAACCACTTTCTACTAAGTAGACTATGTGCTGTCACAGTCAGTCTGTACAGCTACAAATGTCCATCAGTCTCCAGGGTGCTGGCAGACTTAGGTGTGATTCAGAATGCAGTTACACTTAGCAGAAATAAAATTCTTGCCTCAGTGCAGCAAGCATCACCTTTTGACTTGGTGTTTATGCCTAAAGTAACTGGACAACTCTGCTGACTGTGAAAGTCAAGACTGAAGAGGATTCTGATCACCACAAACTGCACATCACTGAAATAATGGGGAGATCCCACATGCTCCCTTATAGTGCACATAACATTGTTGAAGAGAAATTTATTGAGCCCATAAGACCAGTGTGTCTGCAATGAAATTTTAGATTTTGCAGGACTTCCAACATTTGCTTTTCACTGTGGACTGAGTACCACTCACTAGTATTCCAAGAGAGCGTGCTCACAGGCAAGGACAATCTCATTCTTCTATTACCCGAGAGAGACAGGGGGAGGAACTGAAATTCCTGAGAAGCTGGAAAAAGAGGCATTGTTGCACCATCTTTAAAGTATTCAAGGAAGGCTCTCACACCTATATAGGAGCAAAGGGTCTCTTTGAGGATTTCAGCATACAGCAATACTCAGAAAGTTACGCGGAACTAAAAATGCTAATAGATTTATTAGCATGAGAGAGTTAGTTATGAAATCGTATGTTATAAGGTTAAAGATTATAACACCTCAACAGAAATGAGGCTACTATAAAATACATTCTTAATAGAGACTACAGATTCGGGGAGAATCCTTTGATTAATTTATTACTCGTGTTGAATTAATGACTCAGACAACTATGGTACTTTGACAGAACTCATTATAAGATGCTAGACAGTGACAAGAACTAGAGCTCCAAAACCACAGAAGAGATTACAGCACAAGATAAACTCAGTGAAAGCTATACATTCCTGTCAAGTTGCAAAAAGGTAAAATAAATTAGTCTATGTATAGAAAGCAAGCAATTTATAGCTATGCTCAGGAGAATGACCATCAGGAATTCAGAAGCTAATAACAAGCGGAAGAATGAGGAACTGACTCCCTAGAGCAAGGATCTGTAGAAGGAGTTAGAGAGGCCTCCAGTAGGCACTTCTTTCCTTTTCCTGCAGATACCACGCAGAACCTCATCAGGAAAGGAGTGTCCAACAGTCAGTTAAATCCTTCCTCTACCGATACAAATTTAGTCAGATTTTTGAAATACAGTTATACTAAAGTAGTACCCAAAGAGAAGAGCAGCAGAAATGTTGCAATAGGCAGTTGAATGCTTCATATGGAAGAATTAGTCCTGACTAGATGAGCAAAGAACAGAACTGTTTATGGAGGAATAAGTTCTCGGTGGTATGCTGTTTTCTATACTTGTTAGTAATTTTTTTTCTTTTTATTGATGAATACAACCTTGTTTGTTGCCTTTTCCTCTCTTAATGCAGAACACTGTAGTGGCAGATGAGATCTTGTTTTTGTAGATCTGGTAATCTCAGGCAGATACAGGAATAAGTAGGCTTATTAAATATGTATTTTAAACAAGATCAGTTACTCTTTTTTATTTGCTTGCCCAATAGCACATGTAAAGGATCTATTTTTGTGCTGATTAGTTAAAGATAAAAACCCAGATATTGTGGGTGAATAAGTTTTTTGAAGTGATGTTGAATTACGAAGCACTTTTTATGGAGATATTTATTAGCAATGAATTCTTTAAAAGAGAAGATCAAGGGATATTCTGTGATTCTGTTTTTTCTTTCTCATTCACAGATAGAAATATAGATGCCACTATCATGCTTAGACAGCATCCTCTAATTGGAGTAATTTCTAAAACCAGTAACAGAACACATCTTATTGTTATTTCACACATTTTGTTTGGGTGTCAACCCTAGTACCCCTAGGTAAGAGAACCAAGAAGCCTGCTTAAGAACATCACAGTAGATACTATTTGTGTTTGTGACACACCTGGGCAAAACTTATGGGTTCAACCCCCAAACTTTCCTATTACTAAATGCCTTATTTAGATTGATAATTTTGATAACTGGGCTGGAACACCTTAAGTGGAAAGATGCCAGGTTGTGTGGATCTAATTGTCAGGTTCTATTGTAACCAACCTTACATTTCAACACCAGTACAGCAGAAAATATTGATACACAAAGTTTAATGCATGGAGTAAAGAATGCTTACAGCTCTAAAAAAAGAATGTGCTTGAGTCAGAGACTTAGAGTATGTTCACTTTATAAGCATTCAGAAGGTTGTCAGGCATCCATATTACCAGCCATCCTTTGCTATGGAAACAAAGTGACGGCATAACCACAAAGTCTGACTTTTTCTGAAATTTTTGTTGCTTGTGTCCTTTTCTCTTTTTACAGTCTGTTTTCTCATGCCTTTTATACTGATGTCTAAAGCTCATAAACTTTATTCAGATTATTGTGAAATATTTTAATATGATATTCATTCCATTGCCAATATGAACTTAATCTACTACATCCAAATTTGTTACAGGATTATTCCACTTTCTGCCATTCCCACATTGTCCCAAGGTACTACAGTGAGTGTCATGTAAAGCATCTAAGCAGAGGTAACTGCCAGTGCCCTTCCTTCCCAGCCATGACTACAATTAACAGCAGCACTGAGTGAGGGTGGGAGTGTTAATTCCCATGCCCAAGAGGATGCTTTTCACAGCATATCAACACACTGTCTTATGAACCATATGCCTCACTGCTCTGTAACAACTGGTATTCTCAAACCCTGACAGATGCTTGCTAAGTTAACTTGAGAACTGAAAGTGCATCTTCTTGCAGGAAATACTGAAAATGATGCAGATTCCTCATTCCTTCCCAGCTGACAAAGTCAAAAGAAGTTTCTGTTGTAGCCTCTTTCTCCATGGTTTTGTGAAAAGGCCTGAATTGGACTTAATAGAGAAATTAATAACCTAGGTATGCTGTCATGATGCTATTACAGAGTAATTCTTAACCAGGTTAAGAATATCTTAAAGTCTTGGGTCAGAGCTTTAGTAGCATTTCCAAAGTCCCTGCAGCTGCAGTTCCTTTGTTGTTCTGAGGCATACCAAAACAATTTGAGATGGAAGGTAACATAAAGCTTCCACAGCACTCTGACAGCAGGAAGACAGGTATTTGAAATCACCCCTTCTGACAACAGAGTGGCAAAACCAGAAACAGTAGTCTCTAAAAACATGTATATTAATGGGAGTAACTATTTGAAAACAGAGTAAGAATTCAAGAAAGGTCATGACTGATCAGTCAAAGCTGATGTTTTTGTACTTCATAATTCTGAACGAATTCCTTATAACATCTCTCCAGGTGGTTTTAGTACCTACAATATCCCATTGACACAATTCTGCTCCTTAAACGTCTCATTTTAGGAAAAGGGAATCTCTGCCTTATTTTTGAGCCTGTTGCCTGCTATCTTAATTTGATACGTTGCTTATTGGATCAGAAGACATATGGCATAACATTACTAAACAACTGTTTACTTCATGCAGATCTTTAAAAATTATTGTTTGATTTCAAGTCCTGTGTATAGTGAAGTACTTAAGGATAAAGAAGATTTCTTTTGCCTCTGAGAATACAGTTAACTTTGTCAAAAACCATTCAACTTCAAAATTCCAAAGCTGATGTTACCTTGGACATTGCACCACATAATATATTACTTTTCGTAGCTAGTAGAAATACCTCATTTTGTATTGTAAGTAACAGCCAAAGAAAATAATATCATCCATTTTTAGACAAGAAATAATGTACTAGTAAATATATTTCATTTCTAAGAAGTAAACTTTTTAATATGAAATGCTGGTGAATTCTACCAGACAGGTTTTAACAGCAAATAAAAAAAAAACACTGAAAATAGTTTCAGTTTAGGTAGTAATTTTTCCTTCCTTTTTAAACCAAACCAAACCATTCCAGATGAATCAAATCAAATCTACTTTACTGCTTGAAGGCAGTAGTAGATTTAACACACTAAGCTACATTCCAAGTACTGCGCTTGGTGAAATTAATGCCTGTTGGTTTGGACAGAAATTGTACATACAAAATAAAAACCCACTTTCAGTTAGCTGTGCCCTTCAGGGCTGTATTTAATTGCCTTTAGGACAGAGAGCAGGGTGATGTCTCTCATCTCTCATACACCAGCTGTAGTGCTGCTTCCAGAAATGAAACATTTCAACCTTCAGGAGAGAATCCTTCAGTAAAAGGCCGCTGTTAAATGCTCTTGGTAATATTGTGAACAGGATTGTCACTGAGTGCCCCATATGACATTGGTATTCTGGCACTAAAGAATAATTTACCATGAAATAAATTACTTTTACTCCTACCCAGGATATCTGAAAGATCCGTAGTAGTTGCCCTTGAGCAAAAGGGCAAAAAAAGAAAAAGGGCATTTGATCTTAATAATGCCTTGCTAATTCTCATTAATGAGTGGGATATCCTTTGTGAATTATAACAGGAATAATGAAATGAAAGAAAAATGTATTGATAAAAAGCAATTAGAATAAATCCCCAAGAAAACCAGCTCATGAGAATACAGAGGTTGGTTTAAGCTTGAGTTGTTACAGCAATCATATACACTTTTTAAATTACTAAATTTTTTCCCTAGGATCTAGATTTGGAGATGGCCATGGGATAATTAATGAGGTCATACTCTATTCTTTTTTAATCCTTATTATGACTTTCTGTAGCTGTAGTGGTGTTTCAAATGCTTTGAGAAACTACTATGGCTTTTTTTTTTTTTTTTAAAGAGCTGATACCGGAAGAATCAAAGAATTTTCAGAAAGCTATTTGGAATCACTTTTGAAGGAATTAGATAGTGGGTAAATAGAACAAGTAAGTTTTAGCCACCTTCCAAGCTACTGGGGTTTGTGCCCACAGTTGCAGATACACTCCCATTTGAAAATGTTTATATCAATACTTTATTCATAAAGTTCACATTTCTGTAAAATTTCCTTGAACATTTTAGGAGTCTGCTAATTTTATATTTCCTAATAATCATGTATATGAGTACATAAACCACCATCCAAGTGTTAGGACATTAATAAAAAAAGGTTATCTGATAACAAGTGAGAGATGTCCAACTCTGGAAGAATCAGGATTAGCTAGAAATGTGGTGTAAGTAGCTCTTAGCTCTGCCAAACTCATTTGTCAGAACTTGAAGTACTATTCATTTTTTATTCTCTGGAATTGAATTGGGCCATTGCTGTGGTTTAGCCCTGGCAGCCAGCTGAGCCCCACACAGCTGCACACTCATTTGCTTCCAGTAGGATGGTGAGTGAAGAGAATTAGAAGGGCAAAACCAAGAAAACTCATTGTTTTAGATAAAGGCAGTTTAACAGGTAAAGCTAATGCTGCACACACAAACAAAGCAAAACAAAGCAAAACAAGGAATTCGTTCACCACTTCCCATCAGCAGGCAGGTGTTCGGGCATCCCCAGGAAAACAGGGCTTTATCACACATAACACTTATTTGGGAAAATAAAAGCCATAACTTCAAATATCTCCCCACTTCCTTCTTCTTTCCTAAACTTCTATTGCTGAGCATGACATCACACGGTATGGGCTACCCCTTCAGTCATCTGGGATCAGCTGCCCTGGTTATACCCCCTTCCAGACACCTGCCCAACCCAGCTTACTGCCTGGGGGGCAGAGTGAGAAACAGAGGAGGCCTTCATGCTACAAAGTATGATAACAACAAAATATAAGAAATAGCAAATATAAAAATTATATTTTTTTTTTTAAAAACCCTTATCTTGCTAGTATAAATTTAATGTCAAATCAATAATGTCCGAGCCATTCTAAAAATAAACACTTGCAAATGTTTATTTTAATATTGTTGAATAATTATATTTTTTTTTCTCATTTAAAAAAACAAAGAAGAAATAATTTGGAACTGATCTAAAGTGGGAAATAATTTGCATTACATTTTTGTCTGGTAATACTAGTGAAGTGTCTTCCGAGTGGCCACAAATTTCAGTTATTCACTTAGGCATATCTCAGTCACAGGGGTTTCAGAAAATAGTGGATGCTACTCGTGATTTTGTACTTTAGCTAAATATCCATGTATGTCATACTAACTTGCCCTCCTTGGGAAGTTATGCAATTGCACTGAAAATTAATAAAAGAGTAAGATCATGCATATTACATCAGTGAGGGAAGACATAAAATATACACAGATGACTTATTTGGCGAAGACCTGTTTATAAACAAATGCTAACATAATATCTTTAAGTCATTCCAGTCCAGCAATTCAACTCTAAAAGATCATGCTGATGTCTGCCTGATCACAATCTGTAATGCGGAACATAACAGAACCACAAGGTTAGTTCCAGATCACACCTGGATGGAGAGCTACTGAGTTTAATGGTTATGAAGGACTAAATCTATTAAAATGTTAAAATTTGTAGGTGTGAAGTGCTGCTCACCTATTTCAAGGAAGCTTTGAAACTATTAGAAATGAAAAAGGAGGTAGAAAATAAAAGCCTTATAGTTTTAAGCTTTGCACATAAATAATTTTTCTTATGAATTTAAAGGTAGATAGTTCAGGAACTCTTCAGTGATAGAATTCAGTGGTACTTCTTAGGTATAAATTATTTGAAAAATTTTGGTTGAATACTTGTATTTATATTCTTTTTCCTGTGTTTACAACATAAATATTTTACATAAGACAGGTTTCAAGTCATATTATTTTGGCTAGGCAAATAAAGGCTGTATGTTTTCTTTAGATTATCTTAATAAGGAATTGTGCCCATGAAGAAAAAAGAATCTTCAGAAAAATAGCTGATGAAAGGCTGCAATTTCCAAATCTTAGTGGAGTTTTGTGGCAGCTGTATTATAAAGAACAGTATTAATCAGCTCAGGGTAGGTTTATGTGCTCTTTATTTGCAGCTCAGCGCACATCCATAACATCCTGGTTGATACTTTAAAAAGAGATTTCAGTATTTAATCACATTTCAAATTTGATAATACTGCCATTTAGCTTATCACAACGTTAGGTTAAAATCCTCTTACTGCTACTTACATTATATGTATAAGCACATAAAAACCCACCCAAAATAAACAGTGACCAAAAAAAAACCCAGCAAAACCCCAAATATTGTTGAGTTTATTATTTTTAGAATTGTGAGTAGACTGTCCCAAAAATGTACAATCCGAACCAGTGCTCCAGCTACTGATGCAGGGGGATAGAATGATGTTAGTTTGTTCACGTGCTCTGTTTCAGAGACCAGGCCATTTTCTATTTACAGAGGAGAAATATTCAACAATTTGAGAGGAAGAGGCAAAAGTAAGGTGTATAGAACAGGGCTGCATGTGAGTACAAAGAGTATCGATGCTGGTAGAGGACGTGATAGGAACCGGCATGTCATGCAGACTCTATCATAAGTGTACGAATCTCTTCCTCACTCAACAACTTCCCGCACTGAGCGCATCTCACTGAAATCATCTGATCATTTATAGCAAAAAGAAATTCCAAGCAAATGTCCCTAGTTCTTAATCTCATTTGTATCTGATGTGGTAATCACCAGTCTAGTGCACTGATTCTTTTGCACGTCAGTATAGCTTAATAATTTTACTGTCACATGACCTGCTTTTCAGAAGCTCACAGTAATACTTTTCACTTGAAGTAATACTTCACTTGAAGTAATACTTCCTCTTGAAGCTACATCCCCTGAAAAACTGGTCCTGCAGTACCAGGTTTGATATTCAGTGCTACAATTCCTAAGTCCTTGCCAAATAATTTCCTGCTAAGTTATGTCCATTGATTGCCTGCCCAAAGTCTTCACTGAAGTCCTGAGTCTAGCTAAAACCATCCTAGCTCCCTGCTTAATTACTTGCTCCCTGCTTGCTTAGAAGGACCTTTCTCCATACTGCAAAGCTTTTAATCAAGGACTCAATCATTTCTTATGATCTCAGCCAAACATATCCAGTATCCAACAGCCTCAAATTATAGAATGGTTTTACGTTACAGCCAGAAACATGGTCAGCACTGGGAGTCTGCCTGGAAACCAACAGTCTCCTGCTCTGCAGAGAAACACCATTAGTAGTAGCAGGATGCTGACGGGAATGCTCATGTGCTAAACTTCTGTTAATTGCATGCAGCAGTGAATAGCCCTATCAATGTGTTTGATCACATAAACATGGAGTTTTTAAAGGTGCCTCATGGTCTGCATAAGCATGGTTTATTGAAGAAAGTATGGTTTTAATCAAAATTTACAGTCAAAAAAGAGTTCCCTCAGGTTTCTTTTGATGTAAAATCTGAAGAAAATTTGTAGTGTAGGTTTTTCTTTGAGTCAGCTCAGACACCATGAGCAACTTAGTCAACCATGGATTTTGGTTTTGTCATCCATTCTATTATACTCTATTAAATATAGAATGTAAAGATAAATTTTGGCTGCAGCACTTCAAAAACCTTTTTAAAAAAAAACCCCCCAAATAAATCTCTTTAATTTCCTTTCTCAGATTTCCCTGCAGTCAGTTCATATTCAGACTTGAATATTATAGTCCCTACATAAACTGCTGCCTGAAGATGTTTTCTGAGGACTTGGTATGTTTGGGCAAATAGGAGAAATTTTTTAAATATATAACATTTCTAAGAGGTTCTCCAAATACATAAGTAAATTAGCTAAATTCAGTAAAAGCTTATTCCAGGCCTAGAAACACATCTAGAAGAAAGCCTAAACCTTTATGTTATTGTGACAATTTCTTCCTCTCTTTACATTTCAACTGCTGTACAGTTTGACTATGAAGATAATCTGATTAGATGGTGTGTTGACAGTGAGAAAGTATTTAGCCATGACATAGCAGTCACCATGAGAAGACTCCCTGAAAAAAAACAGACCACCACACCAGCCTACACCACACCTTTCTCAGCAGACTGTCAATAATTAGGACTTAGATTTTGAGATTATTTGAATGGTTAACTTTAGCTGTCAACTAGGATATCAGTGTAGCAACACTAAGATCTGTTATAATACATATAATTAATCCTATGACTATGCATATTGCACTATAGAGACAGTATTGTTTTGCGAATCTGTAAAATAACTGTGGTTGCCCTTGCTGAATTGTATGGACTTGCCAAGATCTAAAAACATTCATATATAAATAGACATGTAAAAGGAACAAACAATTAAAATTCCTGTTAAGATGCTCAGTGGCTTGATACAGCTGACTTCCTGTGAAGAGCCAAACGAAATACAATGCAAATGATAGAAAATTAAGTGAGTATGTTTTACCAAATTAAAAGGGAGAGTATATTTTCCAGGTCCTAAACATTATAATAAAGAGATTGTCAGTGGAACTGGATGTAAGACATTAATAAGAAAATCTGAATGAATAATCACAGTGCATATATTATACAATGTCATCCAAAATTTGTATTTTGTTACTAAAAACTGTGAAATTATGGCAAAATCATTACCCTTTGTCTCATCGCTACAGGCCCTATTCAAAAGTGTGTCCCCATATTTCTTGTAAGTCAATTTTAGGTATTGAAAGACTGCAACAAGGTCTGCCTGAAGCCTTCTTTAGTCCAGATTAAATAACCCCAACTCTTTCAGCTTTTTCTCACAGGAGAGTTCCATCCCTCTGATCGTTTTTGTGGCCCTCCTCTGGACCTGCTCTAACTGGTCCATGTCTTTCTTAGTAGATCTCTTCTGTTTCTTATGGTCCCCTATTCTTTAGAACATTGCTAATCCACTTCATTGCCAGAGAGCATACTGTAAGTACAAAGATGCAACAAAGTTGCAAGTGAAGCCTCAAGCTGAAGAGATCTCTTGTTTTTCACAAATATGCCCATGCTTAATAGTGTTCTTCCTGTATATCATTATTGAAACTTAGATTTTGATGAGGCCTTAGGATGGGCTAAGAGATGCCATAAAAAAACCCAATAACTGAAAGAGCAGACAAAGACTTCTCTTCTGAAGTTTTACAGCAGCAAGTCCTCAGATAACATACATATTTGCACGTTTATGCTGAAAAAAGTTGTAACAGAAATAATAATGCTAGTATGGATGCAGAATGAATGCATGTGCATAAGCATTAGAAGAAGTAGCAGGAAAAGTTTTAAAAAGTGGCATGCACTGGCTTCCCCAGGCACTGTTCTCACAGGTAGCACCAAGGAGGTTGTTGCTTATGTTAAAATTGAAAAGGCCTGCACCTCTGAAAAAGTCACATCACAGGTGACTTCGCAGGTGAAGGCGCCTACAAGGAAGATGGCAACTCGATTGCTGCATATGGTACATACTGTTCTTTTTTTCTGTTTGCTCAAAAGAAGAACAGACTACAGCAGCATATTTTAACCATATACCCACAAATGAGGAAAACCATACAATGGGCATCAACTTAGCAAAAGCAGAAATCAGCAAGATTCTCAGGCGTAACTTCTGGTGATCCCTGGTGAAAGAATTGTCCAGAAATGTCTTTGTCATCTTCAGTCAAGAAGAACTGATGAGAACTTGATGGTAGGCTTTTCTGTTGCACATTAAGTGGTTCCAGCCAGAACATGTGAGAGAGAGAATGTCAATGTGCAAAATCCACTTCCTTAAAGACTTTGTAAATGAATACGCTGGGTTGAGTTTTACTTCACTAATTTCTCTATCATGCCATTCCACTGTAGTGCCAAGGTAATTGGATTATATATTTAAAGACTCCAAATTATTATAATGTATTTCTTACTGTTATTCTCACAATGAAAGAAAGAAGATGTTGCAAGACTATATATAAAATTACCTTACTTAAATACTAAAGCTTCTAAAGTTCACAAGTAAGTATTTCACGTTTGGCTCACTTTCTTCAGATAAAAACTTACCACTTATTTCTGTCTGTGTCTTCCAGAAATCCAATTTCTTCACTCATGCTTTGATGTAGCTGTACTCAATTCAGCACTCAGATGCACAAATGTTAGCAAGAAAACAGCGCAATGAATGAAGTAGATTGTCACATCTGTAATTCCCCTGAAAGGCAGTAATCACAGTTAACCTTCTCAATAGGATGTGATAGAAGTTCAATGAAAATAAAAATACTGTTGCCTTAGGAATCTCTCAGGGTTTGGAGACCCAATAGTCACTATGATTCTTGAAGAAAGACAAATTTAGACAGTATTTCAAAAATATCCCTAGGTAAAACAAAAGAGGTCAAAGATTGTATTACCTCTATCCTTTCTTAATGAACATATGAGAAACAGTTTATGCTACAGAGAAGGAATGTTTTAACAAGTTCATATACAAAAGTTATAGATTATAAATAAATATAATAGTAAATTTCCCAGAGGAAGGCAAGATAAAGGAGGAGTTTGCCCTGGTTGAGAAGGACTGGTTTAGGGATCAGTTTGAACACTTGAACATCCATAAATCCACGGGCCCTGATATGATGCACCCAGGAGTGCTGAGGGAGCTGGCAGAAGTCATTGCTAGGCCACTCTCCATCATCTCATGGACAACAGATGAGGTGCCTGAGGACTGGAGGAAAGCAAATGTCACTCCAGTCTTCAAGAAGGGCAGGAAGGCGATCTGGGTAACTACAGACCGGTCAGCCTCACCTTCATCCCTGGAAAGGTGATGGAACAATTTATCCTTGGTGCCGTCTCTAGGCATATCAAGGATAAGAGGGTTATTAGGAGCAGTCGGCATGGCTTTACCAGGGGGAAGTCAGTTTGACCAACCTGATAGCCTTTTGTGAAGATATAACCAGGTGGATGGATGGTGGCCATGCAGTGGATGTGGTCTGTCTGATTATCAGCAAGGCATGTGACACCATCTCCCACAGCATCCTTGTAGCAAAACTAAGGAAGTGTGGTCTGGATGATCGGGTAGGCAGGTGGATTCTGAACTAGTTGGAGGAAAGAAATCAGAGAGTTGAGATCAATAGGACAGAGTCTAGCTGGAGGCCTGCATCTAGCAGAGCCCCTCAGGAGGAGGTGTCAGTACTGGGACCAGTACTATTTAATATATTCATCAACGACCTGGATGAAGGAACAGAGAGCACTGTCA